>NW_027553556.1:0-36395 GCF_045843805.1 Urocitellus parryii
ACTTTCATTGAAAGGGGTTGCCAAGCTTCCAAAAAACTACTAGTTAAATGAAATCTCAGCAAACATTTTTTCACCCAATCTTCATGATACTTCCATTTAATGATCAGTACACCAATCCCACTTGGCTCACCAAATTTCATTCTTCTAGGTCAAACCGTTCCTTTGCAGTAACCGTTTTCATGTTTAGGTTTCACTCTGTTTTCTCCTATATGTAACATGTAGTTGGAACTCTAAATCAAACACGATTTGTGGTAGCGCTTTGAAACGTGGCACAATAATATAGTTCCAAGTTCTATCGCTATGGTTTGTGTCCTATTGAAGTAGCCCCAAGCAGAGACTGACGAGAATCACTTTCATTGAAAGGGGTTGCCAAGCTTCCAAAAAACTACGAGTTTCCTGAAATCTCAGCAAACATTTTTTCACCCAATCTTGATGATACTTCCATTTAATGATCAGTACACCAATCCCACTTGGCTCACCAAATTTCGTTCTTCTAGGTCAAACCGTTCCTTTGCAGTAACCGTTTTCATGTTTAGGTTTCTCTCTGTTTTCTCCTATATGGATACATGTAGTTGGAACTCTAAATCAAACACGGTTTGTGCTAGCTCTTTGAAACTTGGCACAACAATGTAGTTCCAAGGTCTATCGCTATGGTTTGTGTCCTATTGAAGTAGCCCCAAGCAGAGACTGACGAGAATCACTTCCATTGAAAGGGGTTGCCAAGCTTCCAAAAAACTACGAGTTTCCTGATATTTCAGCAAACATTTTTTCACCCAATCTTGATGATACTTCCACTTAATGATCAGTACACCAATCCCACTTGGCTCACCAAATTTCGTTCTTCTAGGTTAAACCGTTCCTTTGCAGTAACCGTTTTCATGTTTAGGTTTCACTCTGTTTTCTCCTATATGGATACATGTAGTTGGAACTCTAAATCAAACACGGTTTGTGCTAGCTCTTTGAAACTTGGCACAATAATGTAGTTCCAAGTTCTATAGCTATGGTTTGTGTCCTATTGAAGTAGCCCCAAGCAGAGACTGACGAGAATCATTTTCATTGAAAGGGGTTGCCAAGCTTCCAAAAAACTACGAGTTTACTGAAATCTCAGCAAACATTTTTTCACCCAATCTTGATGATACTTCCATTTAATGATCAGTACACCAATCCCACTTGGCTCACCAAATTTCGTTCTTCTAGGTTAAACCGTTTCTTTGCAGTAACCTTTTCATGTTTAGGTTTCACTCTGTTTTCTCCTATATGGATACATGCAGTTGGAACTCTAAATCAAACACGGTTTGTGCTAGCTCTTTGAAACTTGGCACAATAATGTAGTTAAAAATTCTATCGCTATGGTTTGTGTTCTATTGAAGTAGCCCCAAGCAGAGACTGACGAGAATCACTTTCATTGAAATGGGTTGCCAAGCTTCCAAAAAACTACGAGTTCCTGAAATCTCAGAAAACATTTTTTCACCCCATCTTGATGATACTTCCATTTAATGATTAGTACACCAATCCCACTTGGCTCACCAAATTTCGTTCTTCTAGGTTAAACCGTTCCTTTGCAGTAACCGTTTTCATGTTTAGGTTTCACTCTGTTTTCTCCTATATGGATACATGTAGTTGGAACTCTAAATCAAACACGGTTTGTGCTAGCTCTTTGAAACTTGGCACAATAATGAAGTTCGAAGTTCTATCACAAAGGTTTGTGTCCTATTGAAGTAGCACCAAGCAGAGACTGACGAGAATCACTTTCATTGAAAGGGGTTGCCAAGCTTCCAAAAAACTGCTAGTTAAATGAAATCTCAGCAAACATTTTTTCACCCAATCTTGATGACACTTCCATTTAATGATCAGTACACCAATCCCACTTGGCTCACCAAATTTCGTTCTTCTAGGTTAAACCGTTCCTTTGCAGTAACCGTTTTCATGTTTAGGTTTCACTCTGTTTTCTCCTATATGGATACATGTAGTTGGAACTCTAAATCAAACACGGTTTGTGCTAGCTCTTTGAAACTTGGCACAATAATGTAGTTCCAAGTTCTATCGCTATGGTTTGTGTCCTATTGAAGTAGCCCCAAGCAGAGACTGACGAGAATCACTTTAATTGAAAGGGGTTGCGAAGCTTCCAAAAAACTACGAGTTTCCTGAAATCTCAGCAAATATTTTTTCACCCAATCTTCATGATACTTCCATTTAATGATCAGTACACCAACACACTTGGCTCACCAAATTTCGTTCTTCTAGGTTAAACCATTCCTTTGCAGTAACCGTTTTCATGTTTAGGTTTCACTCTGTTTTCTCCTATATGGATACATGTAGTTGGAACTCTAAATCAAACACGGTTTGTGCTAGCTCTTTGAAACTTGGCACAATAATGTAGTTCCAAGTTCTATCGCTATGGTTTGTGTCCTATTGAAGTAGACACAAGCAGAGACTGACGAGAATCACTTTCATTGAAAGGGGTTGCCAAGCTTCCAAAAAACTACTAGTTAAATGAAATCTCAGCAAACATTTTTTCACCCAATCTTGATGATACTTCCATTTAATGATCAGTACACCAATCCCACTTGGCTCACCAAATTTCATTCTTCTAGGTCAAACCGTTCCTTTGCAGTAACCGTTTTCATGTTTAGGTTTCACTCTGTTTTCTCCTATATGTAACATGTAGTTGGAACTCTAAATCAAACACGATTTGTGGTAGCGCTTTGAAACGTGGCACAATAATATAGTTCCAAGTTCTATCGCTATGGTTTGTGTCCTACTGAAGTAGCCCCAAGCAGAGACTGACGAGAATCACTTTCATTGAAAGGGGTTTCCAAGCTTCCAAAAAACTACGAGTTTCCTAAAATCTCAGCAAATATTTTTTCACCCAATCTTGATGATACTTCCATTTAATGATCAGTACACCAATCCCACTTGGCTCACCAAATTTCGTTCTTCTAGGTCAAACCGTTCCTTTGCAGTAACCGTTTTCATGTTTAGGTTTCTCTCTGTTTTCTCCTATATGGATACATGTAGTTGGAACTCTAAATCAAACACGGTTTGTGCTAGCTCTTTGAAACTTGGCACAACAATGTAGTTCCAAGGTCTATCGCTATGGTTTGTGTCCTATTGAAGTAGCCCCAAGCAGAGACTGACGAGAATCACTTCCATTGAAAGGGGTTGCCAAGCTTCCAAAAAACTACGAGTTTCCTGATATTTCAGCAAACATTTTTTCACCCAATCTTGATGATACTTCCACTTAATGATCAGTACACCAATCCCACTTGGCTCACCAAATTTCGTTCTTCTAGGTTAAACCGTTCCTTTGCAGTAACCGTTTTCATGTTTAGGTTTCACTCTGTTTTCTCCTATATGGATACATGTAGTTGGAACTCTAAATCAAACACGGTTTGTGCTAGCTCTTTGAAACTTGGCACAATAATGTAGTTCCAAGTTCTATAGCTATGGTTTGTGTCCTATTGAAGTAGCCCCAAGCAGAGATTGACGAGAATCATTTTCATTGAAAGGGGTTGCCAAGCTTCCAAAAAACTACGAGTTTACTGAAATCTCAGCAAACATTTTTTTCACCCAATCTTGATGATACTTCCATTTAATGATCAGTACACCAATCCCACTTGGCTCACCAAATTTCGTTCTTCTAGGTTAATCCGTTTCTTTGCAGTAACCCTTTTCATGTTTAGGTTTCACTCTGTTTTCTCCTATATGGATACATGCAGTTGGAACTCTAAATCAAACACGGTTTGTGCTAGCTCTTTGAAACTTGGCACAATAATGTAGTTAAAAATTCTATCGCTATGGTTTGTGTTCTATTGAAGTAGCCCCAAGCAGAGACTGACGAGAATCACTTTCATTGAAATGGGTTGCCAAGCTTCCAAAAAACTACGAGTTTACTGAAATCTCAGAAAACATTTTTTCACCCATCTTGATGATACTTCCATTTAATGATTAGTACACCAATCCCACTTGGCTCACCAAATTTCGTTCTTCTAGGTTAAACTGTTCCTTGCAGTAACCGTTTTCATGTTTAGGTTTCACTCTGTTTTCTCCTATATGGATACATGTAGTTGGAACTCTAAATCAAACACGGGTTGTGCTAGCTCTTTGAAACTTGGCACAATAATGTAGTTCCAAGTTCAATGGCTATGGTTTGTGGCCTATTGAAGTAGCCCCAAGCAGAGACTGACGAGAATCACTTTCATTGAAAGGGGTTGCCAAGCTTCCAAAAAAATAATAGTTAAATGAAATCTCAGCAAACATTTTTTCACCCAATCTTGATGACACTTCCATTTAATGATCAGTACACCAATCCCACTTGGCTCACCAAATTTCGTTCTTCTAGGTTAAACCGTTCCTTTGCAGTAACCGTTTTCATGTTTAGGATTCACTCTGTTTTCTCCTATACGGATACATGTAGTTGGAACTCTAAATCAAACACGGTTTGTGCTACCTCTTTGAAACTTGGCACAATAATGTAGTTCCAAGTTCTATCGCTATGGTTTGTGTCCTATTGAAGTAGCCCCAAGCAGAGACTGACGAGAATCACTTTCATTGAAAGGGGTTTCCAAGCTTCCAAAAAACTACGAGTTTCCTGAAATCTCAGCAAACATTTTTTCACCCAATCTTGATGATACTTGCAGGTAATGATCAGTACACCAATCCCACTTGGCTCACCAAATTTCGTTCTTCTAGGTCAAACCGTTCCTTTGCAGTAACCGTTTTCATGTTTAGGTTTCCTCTGTTTTCTCCTATATATACATGTAGTTGGAACTCTAAATCAAACACGGTTTGTGGTAGCTCTTTGAAACTTGGCACAATAATGTAGTTCCAAGTTCTATAGCTATGGTTTGTGTCCTATTGAAGTAGCCCCAAGCAGAGACTGACGAGAATCATTTTCATTGAAAGGGGTTGCCAAGCTTCCAAAAAACTACGAGTTTACTGAAATCTCAGCAAACATTTTTTCACCCAATCTTGATGATACTTCCATTTAATGATCAGTACACCAATCCCACTTGGCTCACCCAAATTTCGTTCTTCTAGGTTAAACCGTTTCTTTGCAGTAACCGTTTTCATGTTTAGGTTTCACTCTGTTTTCTCCTATATGGATACATGCAGTTGGAACTCTAAATCAAACACGGTTTGTGCTAGCTCTTTGAAATTGCCACAATAATGTAGCTCCAAGTTCTATCGCTATGGTTTGTGTCCTATTGAAGTAGCCCCAAGCAGAGACTGACGAGAATCACTTTCATTGAAAGCGGTTGCCAAGCTTCCAAAAAACTACGAGTTTCCTGAAATCTCAGCAAAATTTTTTAACCCAATCTTGATGATACTTCCATTTAATGATCAGTACACCAATCCCACTTGGCTCACCAAATTTCGTTCTTCTAGGTTAACCGTTCCTTTGCAGTAACCGTTTTCATGTTTAGGTTTCACTCTGTTTTCTCCTATATGGATACATGTAGTTGGAACTCTAAATCAAACACGGTTTGTGCTAGCTCTTTGAAACTTGGCAAAATAATGTAGTTCGAAGTTCTATCGCTATGGTTTGTGTCCTATTGAAGTAGCCCCAAGCAGAGACTGACGAGAATCACTTTAATTGAAAGGGGTTGCGAAGCATCCAAAAAACTAAGAGTTTCCTGAAATCTCAGCAAATATTTTTTCACCCAATCTTCATGATACTTCCATTTAATGATCAGTACACCAACCCAATTGGCTCACCAAATTTCGTTCTTCTAGGTTAACCGTTCCTTTGCAGTAACCGTTTTCATGTTTAGGTTTCACTCTGTTTTCTCCTATATGGTTACATGTAGTTGGAACTCTAAATCAAACACGGTTTGTGCTAGCTCTTTGAAACTTGGCACAATAATGTAGTTCCAAGTTCTATCGCTATGGTTTGTGTCCTATTGAAGTAGCCCCAAGCAGAGACTGACGAGAATCACTTTCATTGAAAGGGTTTGCCAAGCTTCCAAAAAACTACTAGTTAAATGAAATCTCAGCAAACATTTTTTCAACCAATCTTGATGATTCTTCCATTTAAGGATCAGTACACCAATCCCACTTGGCTCACCAAATTTCCTTCTTCTAGGTCAAACCGTTCCTTTGCAGTAACCGTTTTCATGTTTAGGTTTCACTCTGTTTTCTCCTATATGTAAACATGTAGTTGGAACTCTAAATCAAACACGATTTGTGGTAGCGCTTTGAAAACGTGGCACAATAATACAGTTCCAAGTTCTATCGCTATGGTTTGTGTCCTATTGAAGTAGCCGCAAGCAGAGACTGACGAGAATCACTTTCATTGAAAGGGGTTTCCAAGCTTCCAAAAAACTACGAGTGTCCTGAAATCTCAGCAAACATTTTTTCACCCAATCTTGATGATACTTGCAGGTAATGATCAGTACACCAATCCCACTTGGCTCACCAAATTTCGTTCTTCTAGGTCAAACCGTTCCTTTGCAGTAACCGTTTTCATGTTTAGGTTTCTCTCTGTTTTCTCCTACATGGATACATGTAGTTGGAACTCTAAATCAAACACGGTTTGTGCTAGCTCTTTGAAACTTGGCACAATAATGTAGTTCCAAGTTCTATAGCTATGGTTTGTGTCCTATTGAAGTAGCCCCAAGCAGAGACTGACGAGAATCATTTTCATTGAAAGGGGTTGCCAGCTTCCAAAAAACTACGAGTTTACTGAAATCTCAGCAAACATTTTTTCACCCAATCTTGATGATACTTCCATTTAATGATCAGTACACCAATCCCACTTGGCTCACCAATTTTCTTTCTTCTAGGTTAAACCGTTTCTTTGCAGTAACCCTTTTCATGTTTAGGTTTCACTCTGTTTTCTCCTATATGGATACATGCAGTTGGAACTCTAAATCAAACACGGTTTGTGCTAGCTCTTTGAAACATGGCACAATAATGTAGTTAAAAATTCTATCGCTATGGTTTGTGTTCTATTGAAGTAGCCCCAAGCAGAGACTGACGAGAATCACTTTCATTGAAATGGGTTGCCAAGCTTCCAAAAAACTACGAGTTTCCTGAAATCTCAGAAAACATTTTTTCTCCCCATCTTGATGATACTCCATTTAATGATTAGTACACCCAATCCCACTTGGCTCACCAAATTTCGTTCTTCTAGGTTAAACCGTTCCTTTGCAGTAACCGTTTTCATGTTTAGGGTTCACTCTGTTTTCTCCTATATGGATACATGTAGTTGGAACTCTAAATCAAACACGGGTTGTGCTAGCTCTTTGAAACTTGGCACAATAATGTAGTTCCAAGTTCAATGGCTATGGTTTGTGTCCTATTGAAGTAGCCCCAAGCAGAGACTGACGAGAATCACTTTCATTGAAAGGGGTTGCCAAGCTTCCAAAAAACTACTAGTTAAATGAAATCTCAGGAATCATTTTTTCACCCAATTTGATGACACTTCCATTTAATGATCGGTACACCAATCCCACTTGGCTCACCAAATTTCGTTCTTCTAGGTTAAACCGTTCCTTTGCAGTAACCGTTTTCATGTTTAGGTTTCACTCTGTTTTCTCCTATATGGTTACATGTAGTTGGAACTCTAAATCAAACACGGTTTGTGCTAGCTCTTTGAAACTTGGCACAATAATGTAGTTCCAAGTTCTATCGCTATGGTTTGTATCCTATTGAAGTAGCCCCAAGCAGAGAGTGACGAGAATCACTTTCATTGAAAGGGGTTGCCAAGCTTCCAAAAAACTACGAGTTTCCTGAAATCTCAGCAAACATTTTTTCACCCAATCTTGATGATACTTCCATTTAATGATCAGTACACCAATCCCACTTGGCTCACCAAATTTCATTCTTCTAGGTCAAACCGTTCCTTTGCAGTAAACCGTTTTCATGTTTAGGTTTCATTCGGTTTTCTCCTATATGTAACATGTAGTTGGAACTCTAAATCAAACACGATTTGTGGTAGCGCTTTGAAACGTGGCACAATAATATAGTTCCAAGTTCTATCGCTATGGTTTGTGTCCTATTGAAGTAGCCCCAAGCAGAGACTGACGAGAATCACTTTCATTGAAAGGGGTTGCCAAGCTTCCAAAAAACTACGGAGTTTCCTGAAATCTCAGCAAACATTTTTTCACCCAATCTTGATGATACTTGCAGGTAATGATCAGTACACCAATCCCACTTGGCTCACCAAATTTCGTTCTTCTAGGTCAAACCGTTCCTTTGCAGTAACCGTTTTCATGTTTAGGTTTCTCTCTGTTTTCTCCTATATGGATACATGTAGTTGGAACTCTAAATCAAACACGGTTTGTGCTAGCTCTTTGAAACTTGGCACAACAATGTAGTTCCAAGGTCTATCGCTCTGGTTTGTGTCCTATTGAAGTAGCCCCAAGCAGAGACTGACGAGAAGCACTTCCATTGAAAGGGTTGCCAAGCTTCCAAAAAACTACGAGTTTCCTGATATTTCAGCAAACATTTTTTCACCCAATCTTGATGATACTTCCACTTAATGATCAGTACACCAATCCCACTTGGCTCACCAAATTTCGTTCTTCTAGGTTAAACCGTTCCTTTGCAGTAACCGTTTTCATGTTTAGGTTTCACTCTGTTTTCTCATATATGGATACATGTTGTTGGAACTCTAAATCAAACACGGTTTGTGCTAGCTCTTTGAAAACTTGGAACAATAATGTAGTTCCAAGTTCTATAGCTATGGTTTGTGTCCTATTGAAGTAGCCCCAAGCAGAGACTGACGAGAATCATTTCATTGAAAGGGGTTGCCAAGCTTCCAAAAAAACTACGAGTTTACTGAAATCTCAGCAAACATTTTTTCACCCAATCTTGATGACACTTCCATTTAATGATCAGTACACCAATCCCAATTGGCTCACCAAATTTCGTTCTTCTAGGTTAAACCGTTTCTTTGCAGTAACCCTTTTCATGTTTAGGTTTCACTCTGTTTTCTCCTATATGGATACATGCAGTTGGAACTCTAAATCAAACACGGTTTGTGCTAGCTCTTTGAAACTTGGCACAATAATGTAGTTAAAAATTCTATCGCTATGGTTTGTGTTGTATTGAAGTAGCCCCAAGCAGAGACTGACGAGAATCACTTTCATTGAAATGGGTTGCCAAGCTTCCAAAAAACTACGAGTTTCCGGAAATCTCAGAAAACATTTTTTCACCCCATCTTGATGATACTTCCATTTAATGATTAGTACACCAATCCCACTTGGCTCACCAAATTTCGTTATCTAGGTTAAACCGTTCCTTTGCAGTAACCGTTTTCATGTTTAGGTTTCACTCTGTTTTCTCCTATATGGATACATGTAGTTGGAACTCTAAATCAAACACGGGTTGTGCTAGCTCTTTGAAACTTGGCACAATAATGTAGTTCCAAGTTCAATGGCTATGGTTTGTGTCCTATTGAAGTAGCCCCAAGCAGAGACTGACGAGAATCACTTTCATTGAAAGGGTTCCCAAGCTTCCAAAAAACTGCTAGTTAAATGAAATCTCAGCAAACATTTTTTCACCCAATCTTGATGACACTTCCATTTAATGATCAGTACACCAATCCCACTTGGCTCACCAAATTTCGTTCTTCTAGGTTAAACCGTTCCTTTGCAGTAACCGTTTTCATGTTTAGGTTTCACTCTGTTTTCTCCTATATGGATACATGTAGTTGGAACTCTAAATCAAACACGGTTTGTGCTAGCTCTTTGAAACTTGGCACAATAATGTAGTTCCAAGTTCTATCGCTATGGTTTGTGTCCTATTGAAGTAGCCCCAAGCAGAGACTGACGAGAATCACTTTCATTGAAAGGGGTTGCCAAGCTTCCTAAAAACTACGAGTTTCCTGAAATCTCAGCAAACATTTTTTCACCCCATCTTGATGATACTTCCATTTAATGATCAGTACACCAATCCCAATTGGCTCACCAAATTTCGTTCTTCCAGGTTAAACCGTTCCTTTGCAGTAACCGTTTTCATGTTTAGGTTTCACTCTGTTTTCTCCTATATGGTTACATGTAGTTGGAACTCTAACTCAAACACGGTTTGTTCTAGCTCTTTGAAACTTGACAGAATATTGAAGTTCGAAGTTCTATCACGAAGGTTTGAGTCCTATTGAAGTAGCCCCAAGCAGAGACTGACGAGAATCACTTTAATTGAAAGGGGTTGCGAAGCTTCCAAAAAACTACGAGTTTCCTGAAATCTCAGCAAATATTTTTTCACCCAATCTTCATGATACTTCCATTTAATGATCAGTACACCAACACACTTGGCTCACCAAATTTCGTTCTTCTAGGTTAAACCGTTTCTTTGCAGTAACCCTTTTCATGTTTAGGTTTCATTCTGTTTTCTCCTATATGGATACATGCAGTTGGAAATCTAAATCAAACACGGTTTGTGCTAGCTCTTTGAAACTTGGCACCATAATGTAGTTAAAAGTTGTATCGCTATGGTTTGTGTTCTGTTGAAGTAGCCCCAATCAGAGACTGACGAGAATCAGTTTCATTGAAAGGGGTTGCCAAGCTTCCAAAAAACTACGAGTTTCCTGAAATCTCAGAAAACATTTTTTCACCCGATCTTGATGATACTTCCATTTAATGATCAGTACACCAATCCCACTTGGCTCACAAAATTTCGTTCTTCTAGGTTAAACCGTTCCTTTGCAGTAACCGTTTTCATGTTTAGGTTTCACTCTGTTTTCTCCTATATGGATACATGTAGTTGGAACTCTAAACAAACACGGTTTGTGCTAGCTCTTTGAAACTTGGCACAATAATGTAGTTCCAAGTTCTATCGCTATGGTTTGTGTCCTATTGAAGTAGCCCCAAGCAGAGACTGACGAGAATCACTTTCATTGAAAGGGGTTGCCAAGCTTCCAAAAAACTACGAGTTTCCTGAAATCTCAGCAAACATTTTTTCACCCAATCTTGATGATACTTTCATTTAGAGATCAGTACACCAATCCCACTTGGCTCACCAAATTTCGTTCTTCTAGGTTAACCGTTCCTTTGCAGTAACCGTTTTCATGTTTAGGTTTCACTCTGTTTTCTCCTATATGGATACATGTAGTTGTAACTCTAAATCAAACACGGTTTGTGATAGCTCTTTGAAACTTGGCACAATAATGTAGTTCCAAGTTCTATCGCTATGGTTTGTGTCCTATTGAAGTAGCCCCAAGCAGAGACTGACGAGAATCACTTTCATTGAAAGGGGTTGCCAAGCCTTCCAAAAAACTACTAGTTAAATGAAATCTCAGCAAACATTTTTTCACCCAATCTTGATGATACTTCCATTTAATGATCAGTACACCAATCCCACTTGGCTCACCAAATTTCGTTCTTCTAGGTTAAACCGTTTCTTTGCAGTAACCCTTTTCATGTTTAGGTTTCACTCTGTTTTCTCCTATATGGATACATGCAGTTGGAACTCTAAATCAAACACGGTTTGTGCTAGCTCTTTGAATCTTGGCACAAGAATGTAGTTAAAAGTTCTATCGCTATGGTTGTGTTCTATTGAAGTAGCCCCAATCAGAGACTGACGAGAATCAGTTTCATTGAAAGGGGTTGCCAAGCTTCCAAAAAACTACGAGTTTCCTGAAATCTCAGAAAACATTTTTTCACCCAATCTTGATGATACTTCCATTTAATGATCAGTACACCAATCCCACTTGGCTCACCAAATTTCGTTCTTCTAGGTTAAACCGTTACTTTGCAGTAACCGTTTTCATGTTTAGGTTTCACTCTGTTTTCTCCTATATGGATACATGTACTTGGAACTCTAAACCACACACGGTTTGTGCTAGCTCTTTGAAACTTGGCACAATAATATAGTTCCAAGTTCCATGGCTATGGTTTGTGTCCTATTGAAGTAGCCCCAAGCAGAGACTGACGAGAATCACTTTCATTGAAAGGGGTTGCCAAGCTTCCAAAAAACTACTAGTTAAATGAAATCTCAGCAAACATTTTTTCACCCAATCTTGATGACACTTCCATTTAATGATCAGTACACCAATCCCACTTGGCTCACCAAATTTCGTTCTTCTAGGTCAAACTGTTCCTTTGCAGTAACCGTTTTCATGTTTAGGTTTCACTCTGTTTTCTCCTATATGGATACATGTAGTTGGAACTCTAAATCAAACACGATTTGTGGTAGCGCTTTGAAACTTGGCACAATAATATAGTTCCAAGTTCTATCGCTATGGTTTGTGTCCTATTGAAGTAGCCCCAAGAAGAGACTGACGAGAATCACTTTCATTGAAAGGGGTTGCCAAGCTTCCAAAAAACTACGAGTTTCCTGAAATCTCAGCAAACATTTTTTCACCCAATCTTGATGATACTTCCATTTAATGATCAGTACACCAATCCCACTTGGCTCACCAAATTTCATTCTTCTAGGTCAAACCGTTCCTTTGCAGTAACCGTTTTCATGTTTAGGTTTCTCTCTGTTTTCTCCTATATGGATACATGTAGTTGGAACTCTAAATCAAACACGGTTTGTGCTAGCTCTTTGAAACTTGGCACAATAATGTAGTTAAAATTCTATCGCTATGGTTTGTGTTCTATTGAAGTAGCCCCAAGCAGAGACTGACGAGAATCACTTTCATTGAAATGGGTTGCCAAGCTTCCAAAAAACTACGAGTTTCCTGAAATCTCAGAAAACATTTTTTTCACCCCATTTGATGATACTTCCATTTAATGATTAGTACACCAATGCCACTTGGCTCACCAAATTTCGTTCTTCTAGGTTAAACCGTTCCTTTGCAGTAACCGTTTTCATGTTTAGGTTTCAGTCTGTTTTCTCCTATATGGATACATGTAGTTGGAACTCTAAATCAAACACGGTTTGTGCTAGCTCTTTGAAACTTGGCACAATAATGTAGTTCCAAGTTCAATGGCTATGGTTTGTGTCCTATTGAAGTAGCCCCAAGCAGAGACTGACGAGAATCACTTTCATTGAAAGGGGTTGCCAAGCTTCAAAAAACTACTAGTTAAATGAAATCTCAGCAAACATTTTTTCACCCAATCTTGATGACACTTCCATTTAATGATCAGTACACCAATCCCACTTGGCTCACCAAATTTCGTTCTTCTAGGTTAAACCGTTCCTTTGCAGTAACCGTTTTCATGTTTAGGTTTCACTCTGTTTTCTCCTATATGGATACATGTAGTTGGAACTCTAAATCAAACACGGTTTGTGCTAGCTCTTTGAAACATGGCACAATAATGTAGTTCCAAGTTCTATCGCTATGGTTTGTGTCCTATTGAAGTAGCCCCAAGCAGAGACTGACGAGAATCACTTTCACTGAAAGGGGTTGCCAAGCTTCCTAAAAACTACGAGTTTCCTGAAATCTCAGCAAACATTTTTTCACCCCATCTTGATGATACTTCCATTTAATGATCAGTACACCAATCCCACTTGGCTCACCAAATTTCGTTCTTCTAGGTTAAACCGTTTCTTTGCAGTAACCCTTCTCATGTTTAGGTTTCACTCTGTTTTCTCCTATATGGATACATGCAGTTGGAACTCTAAATCAAACACGGTTTGTGCTAGCTCTTTGAAACTTGGCACCATAATGTAGTTAAAAGTTGTATCGCTATGGTTTGTGTTCTGTTGAAGTAGCCCCAATCAGAGACTGACGAGAATCAGTTTCATTGAAAGGGGTTGCCAAGCTTCCAAAAAACTACGAGTTTCCTGAAATCTCAGAAAACATTTTTTCACCCCATCTTGA
The DNA here is from genome assembly GCF_045843805.1 of Urocitellus parryii. Taxonomy (NCBI): domain Eukaryota; kingdom Metazoa; phylum Chordata; class Mammalia; order Rodentia; family Sciuridae; genus Urocitellus; species Urocitellus parryii. The sequence continues at coordinate 13,715 of NW_027553556.1, forward strand.
TGATACTTCCATTTAATGATCAGTACACCAATCCCACTTGGCTCACCAAATTTCGTTCTTCTAGGTTAAACCGTTCCTTTGCAGTAACCGTTTTCATGTTTAGGTTTCACTCTGTTTTCTCCTATATGGATACATGTAGTTGGAACTCTAAACAAACACGGTTTGTGCTAGCTCTTTGAAACTTGGCACAATAATGTAGTTCCAAGTTCTATCGCTATGGTTTGTGTCCTATTGAAGTAGCCCCAAGCAGAGACTGACGAGAATCACTTTCATTGAAAGGGGTTGCCAAGCTTCCAAAAAACTACGAGTTTCCTGAAATCTCAGCAAACATTTTTTCACCCCATCTTGATGATACTTCCATTTAATGATCAGTACACCAATCCCACTTGGCTCACCAAATTTTGTTCTTCTAGGTTACACCGTTTCTTTGCAGTAACCGTTTTCATGTTTAGGTTTCTCTCTGTTTTCTCCTATATGGATACATGTAGTTGGAACTCTAAATCAAACACGGTTTGTGCTAGCTCTTTGAAACTTGGCACAATAATGTAGTTAAAAATTCTATCGCTATGGTTTGTGTTCTATTGAAGTAGCCCCAAGCAGAGACTGACGAGAATCACTTTCATTGAAATGGGTTGCAAAGCTTCCAAAAAACTACGAGTTTCCTGAAATCTCAGAAAACATTTTTTCACCCCATCTTGATGATACTTCCATTTAATGATTAGTACACCAATGCCACTTGGCTCACCAAATTTCGTTCTTCTAGGTTAAACCGTTCCTTTGCAGTAACCGTTTTCATGTTTAGGTTTTAGTCTGTTTTCTCCTATATGGATACATGTAGTTGGAACTCTAAATCAAACACGGTTTGTGCTAGCTCTTTGAAACTTGGCACAATAATGTAGTTCCAAGTTCAATGGCTATGGTTTGTGTCCTATTGAAGTAGCCCCAAGCAGAGACTGACGAGAATCACTTTCATTGAAAGGGGTTGCCAAGCTTCCAAAAAACTACTAGTTAAATGAAATCTCAGCAAACATTTTTTCACCCAATCTTGATGACACTTCCATTTAATGATCAGTACACCAATCCCACTTGGCTCACCAAATTTCGTTCTTCTAGGTTAAACCGTTCCTTTGCAGTAACCGTTTTCATGTTTAGGTTTCACTCTGTTTTCTCCGATATGGATACATGTAGTTGGAACTCTAAATCAAACACGGTTTGTGCTAGCTCTTTGAAACATGGCACAATAACGTAGTTCCAAGTTCTATCGCTATGGTTTGTGTCCTATTGAAGTAGCCCCAAGCAGAGACTGACGAGAATCACTTTCACTGAAAGGGGTTGCCAAGCTTCCTAAAAACTACGAGTTTCCTGAAATCTCAGCAAACATTTTTTCACCCCATCTTGATGATACTTCCATTTAATGATCAGTACACCAATCCCACTTGGCTCACCAAATTTCGTTCTTCTAGGTTAAACCGTTTCTTTGCAGTAACCCTTTTCATGTTTAGGTTTCACTCTGTTTTCTCCTATATGGATACATGCAGTTGGAACTCTAAATCAAACACGGTTTGTGCTAGCTCTTTGAAACTTGGCACCATAATGTAGTTAAAAGTTGTATCGCTATGGTTTGTGTTCTGTTGAAGTAGCCCCAATCAGAGACTGACGAGAATCAGTTTCATTGAAAGGGGTTGCCAAGCTTCCAAAAAACTACGAGTTTCCTGAAATCTCAGAAAACATTTTTTCACCCCATCTTGATGATACTTCCATTTAATGATCAGTACACCAATCCCACTTGGCTCACCAAATTTCGTTCTTCTAGGTTAAACCGTTCCTTTGCAGTAACCGTTTTCATGTTTAGGTTTCACTCTGTTTTCTCCTATATGGATACATGTAGTTGGAACTCTAAACAAACACGGTTTGTGCTAGCTCTTTGAAACTTGGCACAATAATGTAGTTCCAAGTTCTATCGCTATGGTTTGTGTCCTATTGAAGTAGCCCCAAGCAGAGACTGACGAGAATCACTTTCATTGAAAGGGGTTGCCAAGCTTCCAAAAAACTACGAGTTTCCTGAAATCTCAGCAAACATTTTTTCACCCCATCTTGATGATACTTCCATTTAATGATCAGTACACCAATCCAACTTGGCTCACCAAATTTCGTTCTTCTAGGTCAAACCGTTCCTTTGCAGTAACCGTTTTCATGTTTAGGTTTCACTCTGTTTTCTCCTATATGGATACATGTAGTTGGAACTCTAAATCAAACACGGTTTGTGCTAGCTCTTTGAAACTTGGCACAATAATGTACTTCCAAGTTCTATAGCTATGGATTGTGTCCTAATGAAGTAGCCCCAAGCAGAGACTGACGAGAATCATTTTCATTGAAAGGGGTTGCCAAGCTTCCAAAAAACTACGAGTTTACTGAAATCTCAGCAAACATTTTTTCACCCAATCTTGATGATACTTCCATTTAATGATCAGTACACCAATCCCACTTGGCTCACCAAATTTCGTTCTTCTAGGTTAAACCGTTTCTTTGCAGTAACCGTTTTCATGTTTAGGTTTCACTCTGTTTTCTCCAATATGGATACATGTAGTTGGAACTCTAAATCAAACTCGGTTTGTGCTAGCTCTTTGCAAACTCGCACAATAATGTAGTTCCAAGTTCTATCGCTATGGTTTGTGTCCTATTGAAATAGCCCCAAGCAGAGACTGACGAGAATCACTTTCATTGAAATGGGTTGCCAAGCTTCCAAAAAACTACGAGTTTCCTGAAATCTCAGAAAACATTTTTTTCACCCCATTTGATGATACTTCCATTTAATGATTAGTACACCAATGCCACTTGGCTCACCAAATTTCGTTCTTCTAGGTTAAACCGTTCCTTTGCAGTAACCGTTTTCATGTTTAGGTTTCAGTCTGTTTTCTCCTATATGGATACATGTAGTTGGAACTCTAAATCAAACACGGTTTGTGCTAGCTCTTTGAAACTTGGCACAATAATGTAGTTCCAAGTTCAATGGCTATGGTTTGTGTCCTATTGAAGTAGCCCCAAGCAGAGACTGACGAGAATCACTTTCATTGAAAGGGGTTGCCAAGCTTCCAAAAAACTACTAGTTAAATGAAATCTCAGCAAACATTTTTTCACCCAATCTTGATGACACTTCCATTTAATGATCAGTACACCAATCCCACTTGGCTCACCAAATTTCGTTCTTCTAGGTTAAACCGTTCCTTTGCAGTAACCGTTTTCATGTTTAGGTTTCACTCTGTTTTCTCCGATATGGATACATGTAGTTGGAACTCTAAATCAAACACGGTTTGTGCTAGCTCTTTGAAACATGGCACAATAACGTAGTTCCAAGTTCTATCGCTATGGTTTGTGTCCTATTGAAGTAGCCCCAAGCAGAGACTGACGAGAATCACTTTCACTGAAAGGGGTTGCCAAGCTTCCTAAAAACTACGAGTTTCCTGAAATCTCAGCAAACATTTTTTCACCCCATCTTGATGATACTTCCATTTAATGATCAGTACACCAATCCCACTTGGCTCACCAAATTTCGTTCTTCTAGGTTAAACCGTTTCTTTGCAGTAACCCTTTTCATGTTTAGGTTTCACTCTGTTTTCTCCTATATGGATACATGCAGTTGGAACTCTAAATCAAACACGGTTTGTGCTAGCTCTTTGAAACTTGGCACCATAATGTAGTTAAAAGTTGTATCGCTATGGTTTGTGTTCTGTTGAAGTAGCCCCAATCAGAGACTGACGAGAATCAGTTTCATTGAAAGGGGTTGCCAAGCTTCCAAAAAACTACGAGTTTCCTGAAATCTCAGAAAACATTTTTTCACCCCATCTTGATGATACTTCCATTTAATGATCAGTACACCAATCCCACTTGGCTCACCAAATTTCGTTCTTCTAGGTTAAACCGTTCCTTTGCAGTAACCGTTTTCATGTTTAGGTTTCACTCTGTTTTCTCCTATATGGATACATGTAGTTGGAACTCTAAACAAACACGGTTTGTGCTAGCTCTTTGAAACTTGGCACAATAATGTAGTTCCAAGTTCTATCGCTATGGTTTGTGTCCTATTGAAGTAGCCCCAAGCAGAGACTGACGAGAATCACTTTCATTGAAAGGGGTTGCCAAGCTTCCAAAAAACTACGAGTTTCCTGAAATCTCAGCAAACATTTTTTCACCCCATCTTGATGATACTTCCATTTAATGATCAGTACACCAATCCAACTTGGCTCACCAAATTTCGTTCTTCTAGGTCAAACCGTTCCTTTGCAGTAACCGTTTTCATGTTTAGGTTTCACTCTGTTTTCTCCTATATGGATACATGTAGTTGGAACTCTAAATCAAACACGGTTTGTGCTAGCTCTTTGAAACTTGGCACAATAATGTACTTCCAAGTTCTATAGCTATGGATTGTGTCCTAATGAAGTAGCCCCAAGCAGAGACTGACGAGAATCATTTTCATTGAAAGGGGTTGCCAAGCTTCCAAAAAACTACGAGTTTACTGAAATCTCAGCAAACATTTTTTCACCCAATCTTGATGATACTTCCATTTAATGATCAGTACACCAATCCCACTTGGCTCACCAAATTTCGTTCTTCTAGGTTAAACCGTTTCTTTGCAGTAACCGTTTTCATGTTTAGGTTTCACTCTGTTTTCTCCAATATGGATACATGTAGTTGGAACTCTAAATCAAACTCGGTTTGTGCTAGCTCTTTGCAAACTCGCACAATAATGTAGTTCCAAGTTCTATCGCTATGGTTTGTGTCCTATTGAAATAGCCCCAAGCAGAGACTGACGAGAATCACTTTCATTGAAAGGGGTTGCCAAGCTTCAAAAAACTACGAGTTTCCTGGAATCTCAGCAAACATTTTTTTCACCCCATCTTGATGATACTTCCATTTAATGATCAGTACACCAATCCCACTTGGCTCACCAAATTTCGTTCTTCTAGGTTGAACCGTTCCTTTGCAGTTACCCTTTACATGTTTAGGTTTCACTCTGTTTTCTCCTATATGGATACATGCTGTTGGAACTCTAAATCAAACACGGTTTATGCTAGCTCTTTGAATCTTGGGAAAATAATGTAGTACCAAGTTCTATCGCTATGGTTTGTGTCCTATTGAAGTAGCCGCAAGCAGAGACTAACGAGAATCACTTTCATTGAAAGGGGTTGCCAAGCTTCCAAAAAACTACGAGTTTCCTGATATATCAGCAAACATTTTTTCACCGAAACTTGATGATACTTTCATTTAATGATCAGTACACGATTCCCACTGGACTCACCAATTTTCGTTCTTCTAGGTTTAATCGTTATTTTGCAGTAACCCTTTTCATGTTTAGGTTTCACTCTGTTTTCTCCTATATTTATACATGTAGTTGGAACTCTAAATCAAACACGGTTTGTGCTAGCTCTTTGAAACTTGGCACAATAATGTAGTTCCAAGTTCTATCGCTATGGTTTGTGTCCTATTGAAGTAGCCCCAAGCAGAGACTGACGAGAATCACTTTCATTGAAAGGGGTTGCCAATCTTCCAAAAAAACTACGAGTTTCCTGAAATCTCAGCAAACATTTTTTCACCCCATCTTGATGATACTTCCATTTAATGATCAGAACACCAATCCCACTTGGCTCACCAAATTTCGTTCTTCTAGGTTAAACCGTTCCTTTGCAGTAACCGTTTTCATGTTTAGGTTTCACTCTGTTTTCTCCTATATGGATACATGTAGTTGGAACTCTAAATCAAACACGGTTTGTGCTAGCTCTGTGAAACTTGGCACAATAATGTAGTTCCAAGTTCTATCGCTATGGTTTGTGTTCTGTTGAAGTAGCCCCAATCAGAGACTGACGAGAATCAGTTTCATTGAAAGGGGTTGCCAAGCTTCCAAAAAACTACGAGTTTCCTGAAATCTCAGAAAACATTTTTTCACCCGATCTTGATGATACTTCCATTTAATGATCAGTACACGAATCCCACTTGGCTCACCAAATTTCGTTCTTCTAGGTTAAACCGTTCCTTTGCCGTAACCGTTTTCATGTTTAGGTTTCACTCTGTTTTCTCCTATATGGATACATGTAGTTGGAACTCTAAACAAACACGGTTTGTGCTAGCTCTTTGAAACTTGGCACAATAATGTAGTTCCAAGTTCTATCGCTATGGTTTGTGTCCTATTGAAGTAGCCCCAAGCAGAGACTGACGAGAATCACTTTCATTGAAAGGGGTTGCCAAGCTTCCAAAAAACTACGAGTTTCCTGAAATCTCAGCAAACATTTTTTCACCCAATCTTGATGATACATTCATTTAGAGATCAGTACACCAATCCCACTTGGCTCACCAAATTTCGTTCTTCTAGGTTAAACCGTTCCTTTGCAGTAACCGTTTTCATGTTTAGGTTTCACTCTGTTTTCTCCTATATGGATACATGTAGTTGGAACTCTAAATCAAACACGGTTTGTGATACCTCTTTGAAACTTGGCACAATAATGTAGTTCCAAGTTCTATCGCTATGGTTTGTGTCCTATTGAAGTAGCCCCAAGCAGAGACTGACGAGAATCACTTTCATTGAAAGGGGTTGCCAATCTTCCAAAAAACTACGAGTTTCCTGAAATCTCAGCAAACATTTTTTCACCCCATCTTGATGATACTTCCATTTAATGATCAGTACACCAATCCCACTTGGCTCACCAAATTTCGTTCTTCTAGGTTAAACCGTTCCTTTGCAGTAACCGTTTTCATGTTTAGGTTTCACTCTGTTTTCTCCTATATGGATACATGTAGTTGGAACTCTAAATCAAACACGGTTTGTGCTAGCTCTGTGAAACTTGGCACAATAATGTAGTTCCAAGTTCTATCGCTATGGTTTGTGTCCTATTGAAGTAGCCCCAAGCAGAGACTGACGAGAATCACTTTCATTGAAAGGGGTTGCCAAGCTTCCAAAAAACTACTAGTTAAATGAAATCTCAGCAAACATTTTTTCACCCAAACTTGATGATACTTCCATTTAATGATCAGTACACCAATCCCACTTGGCTCACCAAATTTCGTTCTTCTAGGTTAAACCGTTCCTTTGCAGTAACCGTTTTCATGTTTAGGTTTCACTCTGTTTTCTCCTATATGGATACATGCAGTTGGAACTCTAAATCAAACACGGTTTGTGCTAGCTCTTTGAAACTTGGCACCATAATGTAGTTAAAAGTTCTATCGCTATGGTTTGTGTTCTATTGAAGTAGCCCCAATCAGAGACTGACGAGAATCAGTTTCATTGAAAGGGGTTGCGAAGCTTCCAAAAAACTACGAGTTTCCTGAAATCTCAGAAAACATTTTTTCACCCCATCTTGATGATACTTCCATTTAATGATCAGTACACCAATCCAACTTGGCTCACCAAATTTCGTTCTTCTCGGTTAAACCGTTCCTTTGCAGTAACCGTTTTCATGTTTAGGTTTAACTCTGTTTTCTCCTATATGGATACATGTAGTTGGAACTCTAAATCAAACACGGTTTGTGCTAGCTCTTTGAAACATGGCACAATAATGTAGTTAAAAATTCTATCGCTATGGTTTGTGTTCTATTGAAGTAGCCCCAAGCAGAGACTGACGAGAATCACTTTCATTGAAATGGGTTGCCAATCTTCCAAAAAACTACGAGTTTCCTGAAATCTCAGAAAACATTTTTTCTCCCCATCTTGATGATACTTCCATTTAATGATTAGTACACCAATCCCACTTGGCTCACCAAATTTCGTTCTTCTAGGTTAAACCGTTCCTTTGCAGTAACCGTTTTCATATTTAGGTTTCACTCTGTTTTCTCCTATATGGATACATGTAGTTGGAACTCTAAATCAAACACGGGTTGTGCTAGCTCTTTGAAACTTGGCACAATAATTATGTAGTTCCAAGTTCAATGGCTATGGTTTGTGTCCTATTGAAGTAGCCCCAAGCAGAGACTGACGAGAATCACTTTCATTGAAAGGGGTTGCCAAGCTTCCAAAAAACTACGAGTTTCCTGAAATCTCAGAAAACATTTTTTCTCCCAATCTTGATGACACTTCCATTTAATGATCAGTACACCAATCCCACTTGGCTCACCAAATTTCGTTCTTCTAGGTTAAACCGTTCCTTTGCAGTAACCGTTTTCATGTTTAGGTTTCACTCTGTTTTCTCCTATATGGTTACATGTAGTTGGAACTCTAAATCAAACACGGGTTGTGCTAGCTCTTTGAAACTTGGCACAATAATGTAGTTCCAAGTTCTATCGCTATGGTTTGTGTCCTATTGAAGTAGCCCCAAGCAGAGACTGACGAGAATCACTTTCATTGAAAGGGGTTGCCAAGCTTCCAAAAAACTACTAGTTAAATGAAATCTCAGCAAACATTTTTTCACCCAATATTGATGATACTTCCATTTAATGATCAGTACACCAATCCCACTTGGCTCACCAAATTTCATTCTTCTAGGTCAAACCGTTCCTTTGCAGTAACCGTTTTCATGTTTAGGTTTCACTCTGTTTTCTCCTATATGTAACATGTAGTTGGAACTCTAAATCAAACACGATTTGTGGTAGCGCTTTGAAACGTGGCACAATAATATAGTTCCAAGTTCTATCGCTATGGTTTGTGTCCTATTGAAGTAGCCCCAAGCAGAGACTGACGAGAATCAATTTCATTGAAAGGGGTTTCCAAGCTTCCAAAAAACTACGAGTTTCCTGAAATCTCAGCAAACATTTTTTCACCCAATCTTGATGATACTTCCATTTAATGATCAGTACACCAATCCCACTTGGCTCACCAAATTTCGTTCTTCTAGGTTAAACCACTTCTTTGCAGTAACCCTTTTCATGTTTAGGTTTCACTCTGTTTTCTCCTATATGGATACATGCAGTTGGAACTCTAAATCAAACACGGTTTGTGCTAGCTCTTTGAAACTTGGCACCATAATGTAGTTAAAAGTTCTATCGCTATGGTTTGTGTTCTATTGAAGTAGCCCCAATCAGAGACTGACGAGAATCAGTTTCATTGAAAGGGGTTGCCAAGCTTCCAAAAAACTACGAGTTTCCTGAAATCTCAGAAAATATTTTTTCACCCCATCTTGATGATACTTCCATTTAATGATCAGTACACCAATCCCACTTGGCTCACCAAATTTCGTTCTTCTAGGTTAAACCGTTCCTTTGCAGTAACCGTTTTCATGTTTAGGTTTCACTCTGTTTTCTCCTATATGGATACATGTACTTGGAACTCTAAACCAAACACGGTTTGTGCTAGCTCTTTGAAACTTGGCACAATAATGTAGTTCCAAGTTCTATCGCTATGGTTTGTGTCCTATTGAAGTAGCCCCAAGCAGAGACTGACGAGAATCACTTTCTTTGAAAGGGGTTGCCAAGCTTCCAAAAAACTACGAGTTTCCTGAAATCTCAGCAAACATTTTTTCACCCAATCTTGATGATACTTTCATTTAGAGATCAGTACACCAATCCCACTTGGCTCACCAAATTTCGTTCTTCTAGGTTAAACCGTTCCTTTGCAGTAACCGTTTTCATGTTTAGGTTTCACTCTGTTTTCTCCTATATGGATACATGTAGTTGGAACTCTAAATCAAACACGGATTGTGCTAGCTCTTTGAAACTTGGCACAATAATGTAGTTCCAAGTTCTATCGCTATGGTTTGTGTCCTATTGAAGTAGCCCCAAGCAGAGACTGACGAGAATCACTTTCATTGAAAGGGGTTGCCAAGCTTCCAAAAAACTACGAGTTTCCTGAAATCTCAGCAAACATTTTTTCACCCAATCTTGATGATACTTCCATTTAATGATCAGTACACCAATCCCACTTGGCTCACCAAATTTCGTTCTTCTAGGTTGAACCGTTCCTTTGCAGTTACCCTTTACATGTTTAGGTTTCACTCTGTTTTCTCCTATATGGATACATGCTGTTGGAACTCTAAATCAAACACGGTTTATGCTAGCTCTTTGAAACTTGGGAAAATAATGTAGTACCAAGTTCTATCGCTATGGTTTGTGTCCTATTGAAGTAGCCGCAAGCAGAGACTAACGAGAATCACTTTCATTGAAAGGGGTTGCCAAGCTTCCAAAAAACTACGAGTTTCCTGAAATATCAGCAAACATTTTTTCACCGAAACTTGTTGATACTTTCATTTAATGATCAGTACACGATTCCCACTGGACTCACCAATTTTCGTTCTTCTAGGTTTAATCGTTATTTTGCAGTAACCGTTTTCATGTTTAGGTTTCACTCTGTTTTCTCCTATATTTATACATGTAGTTGGAACTCTAAATCAAACACGGTTTGTGCTAGCTCTTTGAAACTTGGCACCATAATGTAGTTCCAAGTTCTATCGCTATGGTTTGTGTCCTATTGAAGTAGCCCCAAGCAGCGACTGACGAGAATCACTTTCATTGAAAGGGGTTGCCAATCTTCCAAAAAACTACGAGTTTCCTGAAATCTCAGCAAACATTTTTTCACCCCATCTTGATGATACTTCCATTTAATGATCAGTACACCAATCCCACTTGGCTCACCAAATTTCGTTCTTCTAGGTTAAACCGTTCCTTTGCAGTAACCGTTTTCATGTTTAGGTTTCACTCTGTTTTCTCCTATATGGATACATGTAGTTGGAACTCTAAATCAAACACGGTTTGTGCTAGCTCTGTGAAACTTGGCACAATAATGTAGTTCCAAGTTCTATCGCTATGGTTTGTGTCCTATTGAAGTAGCCCCAAGCAGAGACTGACGAGAATCACTTTCATTGAAAGGGGTTGCCAAGCTTCCAAAAAACTACTAGTTAAATGAAATCTCAGCAAACATTTTTTCACCCAAACTTGATGATACTTCCATTTAATGATCAGTACACCAATCCCACTTGGCTCACCAAATTTCGTTCTTCTAGGTTAAACCGTTCCTTTGCAGTAACCGTTTTCATGTTTAGGTTTCACTCTGTTTTCTCCTATATGGATACATGCAGTTGGAACTCTAAATCAAACACGGTTTGTGCTAGCTCTTTGAAACTTGGCACCATAATGTAGTTAAAAGTTCTATCGCTATGGTTTGTGTTCTATTGAAGTAGCCCCAATCAGAGACTGACGAGAATCAGTTTCATTGAAAGGGGTTGCGAAGCTTCCAAAAAACTACGAGTTTCCTGAAATCTCAGAAAACATTTTTTCACCCCATCTTGATGATACTTCCATTTAATGATCAGTACACCAATCCAACTTGGCTCACCAAATTTCGTTCTTCTCGGTTAAACCGTTCCTTTGCAGTAACCGTTTTCATGTTTAGGTTTCACTCTGTTTTCTCCTATATGGATACATGTAGTTGGAACTCTAAATCAAACACGGTTTGTGCTAGCTCTTTGAAACATGGCACAATAATGTAGTTAAAAATTCTATCGCTATGGTTTGTGTTCTATTGAAGTAGCCCCAAGCAGAGACTGACGAGAATCACTTTCATTGAAATGGGTTGCCAATCTTCCAAAAAACTACGAGTTTCCTGAAATCTCAGAAAACATTTTTTCTCCCCATCTTGATGATACTTCCATTTAATGATTAGTACACCAATCCCACTTGGCTCACCAAATTTCGTTCTTCTAGGTTAAACCGTTCCTTTGCAGTAACCGTTTTCATATTTAGGTTTCACTCTGTTTTCTCCTATATGGATACATGTAGTTGGAACTCTAAATCAAACACGGGTTGTGCTAGCTCTTTGAAACTTGGCACAATAATTATGTAGTTCCAAGTTCAATGGCTATGGTTTGTGTCCTATTGAAGTAGCCCCAAGCAGAGACTGACGAGAATCACTTTCATTGAAAGGGGTTGCCAAGCTTCCAAAAAACTACGAGTTAAATGAAATCTCAGCAAACATTTTTTCACCCAATCTTGATGACACTTCCATTTAATGATCAGTACACCAATCCCACTTGGCTCACCAAATTTCGTTCTTCTAGGTTAAACCGTTCCTTTGCAGTAACCGTTTTCATGTTTAGGTTTCACTCTGTTTTCTCCTATATGGTTACATGTAGTTGGAACTCTAAATCAAACACGGGTTGTGCTAGCTCTTTGAAACTTGGCACAATAATGTAGTTCCAAGTTCTATCGCTATGGTTTGTGTCCTATTGAAGTAGCCCCAAGCAGAGACTGACGAGAATCACTTTCATTGAAAGGGGTTGCCAAGCTTCCAAAAAACTACTAGTTAAATGAAATCTCAGCAAACATTTTTTCACCCAATATTGATGATACTTCCATTTAATGATCAGTACACCAATCCCACTTGGCTCACCAAATTTCATTCTTCTAGGTCAAACCGTTCCTTTGCAGTAACCGTTTTCATGTTTAGGTTTCACTCTGTTTTCTCCTATATGTAACATGTAGTTGGAACTCTAAATCAAACACGATTTGTGGTAGCGCTTTGAAACGTGGCACAATAATATAGTTCCAAGTTCTATCGCTATGGTTTGTGTCCTATTGAAGTAGCCCCAAGCAGAGACTGACGAGAATCAATTTCATTGAAAGGGGTTTCCAAGCTTCCAAAAAACTACGAGTTTCCTGAAATCTCAGCAAAAATTTTTTCACCCAATCTTGATGATACTTCCATTTAATGATCAGTACACCAATCCCACTTGGCTCACCAAATTTCGTTCTTCTAGGTTAAACCATTTCTTTGCAGTAACCCTTTTCATGTTTAGGTTTCACTCTGTTTTCTCCTATATGGATACATGCAGTTGGAACTCTAAATCAAACACGGTTTGTGCTAGCTCTTTGAAACTTGGCACCATAATGTAGTTAAAAGTTCTATCGCTATGGTTTGTGTTCTATTGAAGTAGCCCCAATCAGAGACTGACGAGAATCAGTTTCATTGAAAGGGGTTGCCAAGCTTCCAAAAAACTACGAGTTTCCTGAAATCTCAGAAAACATTTTTTCACCCCATCTTGATGATACTTCCATTTAATGATCAGTACACCAATCCCACTTGGCTCACCAAATTTCGTTCTTCTAGGTTAAACCGTTCCTTTGCAGTAACCGTTTTCATGTTTAGGTTTCACTCTGTTTTCTCCTATATGGATACATGTACTTGGAACTCTAAACCAAACACGGTTTGTGCTAGCTCTTTGAAACTTGGCACAATAATGTAGTTCCAAGTTCCATGGCTATGGTTTGTGTCCTATTGAAGTAGCCCCAAGCAGAGACTGACGAGAATCACTTTCATTGAAAGGGGTTGCCAAGCTTCCAAAAAACTACGAGTTTCCTGAAATCTCAGCAAACATTTTTTCACCCAATCTTGATGATACTTTCATTTAGAGATCAGTACACCAATCCCACTTGGCTCACCAAATTTCGTTCTTCTAGGTTAAACCGTTCCTTTGCAGTAACCGTTTTCATGTTTAGGTTTCACTCTGTTTTCTCCTATATGGATACATGTAGTTGGAACTCTAAATCAAACACGGTTTGTGCTAGCTCTTTGAAACTTGGCACAATAATGTAGTTCCAAGTTCTATCGCTATGGTTTGTGTCCTATTGAAGTAGCCCCAAGCAGAGACTGACGAGAATCACTTTCATTGAAAGGGGTTGCCAAGCTTCCAAAAAACTACGAGTTTCCTGAAATCTCAGCAAACATTTTTTCACCCAATCTTGATGATACTTCCATTTAATGATCAGTACACCAATCCCACTTGGCTCACCAAATTTCGTTCTTCTAGGTTGAACCGTTCCTTTGCAGTTACCCTTTACATGTTTAGGTTTCACTCTGTTTTCTCCTATATGGATACATGCTGTTGGAACTCTAAATCAAACACGGTTTATGCTAGCTCTTTGAAACTTGGGAAAATAATGTAGTACCAAGTTCTATCGCTATGGTTTGTGTCCTATTGAAGTAGCCGCAAGCAGAGACTAACGAGAATCACTTTCATTGAAAGGGGTTGCCAAGCTTCCAAAAAACTACGAGTTTCCTGAAATATCAGCAAACATTTTTTCACCGAAACTTGTTGATACTTTCATTTAATGATCAGTACACGATTCCCACTGGACTCACCAATTTTCGTTCTTCTAGGTTTAATCGTTATTTTGAAGTAACCGTTTTCATGTTTAGGTTTCACTCTGTTTTCTCCTATATTTATACATGTAGTTGGAACTCTAAATCAAACACGGTTTGTGCTAGCTCTGTGAAACTTGGCACCATAATGTAGTTCCAAGTTCTATCGCTATGGTTTGTGTCCTATTGAAGTAGCCCCAAGCAGAGACTGACGAGAATCACTTTCATTGAAAGGGGTTGCCAATCTTCCAAAAAACTACGAGTTTCCTGAAATCTCAGCAAACATTTTTTCACCCCATCTTGATGATACTTCCATTTAATGATCAGAACACCAATCCCACTTGGCTCACCAAATTTCGTTCTTCTAGGTTAAACCGTTCCTTTGCAGTAACCGTTTTCATGTTTAGGTTTCACTCTGTTTTCTCCTATATGGATACATGTAGTTGGAACTCTAAATCAAACACGGTTTGTGCTAGCTCTGTGAACCTTGGCACAATAATGTAGTTCCAAGTTCTATCGCTATGGTTTGTGTCCTATTGAAGTAGCCCCAAGCAGAGACTGACGAGAATCACTTTCATTGAAAGGGGTTGCCAAGCTTCCAAAAAACTACTAGTTAAATGAAATCTCAGCAAACATTTTTTCACCCAATCTTGATGATACTTCCATTTAATGATCAGTACACCAATCCCACTTGGCTCACCAAATTTCGTTCTTCTAGGTTAAACCGTTCCTTTGCAGTAACCGTTTTCATGTTTAGGTTTCACTCTGTTTTCTCCTATATGGATACATGTAGTTGGAACTCTAAATCAAACACGGTTTGTGCTAGCTCTTTGAAACTTGGCACAATAATGTAGTTCCAAGTTCTATCGCTATGGTTTGTGTCCTATTGAAGTAGCCCCAAGCAGAGACTGACGAGAATCACTTTCATTGAAAGGGGTTGCCAAGCTTCCAAAAAACTACTAGTTAAATGAAATCTCAGCAAACATTTTTTCACCCAATCTTGATGATACTTCCATTTAATGATCAGTACACCAATCCCACTTGGCTCACCAAATTTCGTTCTTCTAGGTTAAACCGTTCCTTTGCAGTAACCGTTTTCATGTTTAGGTTTCACTCTGTTTTCTCCTATATGGATACATGTAGTTGGAACTCTAAACAAACACGGTTTGTGCTAGCTCTTTGAAACTTGGCACAATAATGTAGTTCCAAGTTCTATCGCTATGGTTTGTGTCCTATTGAAGTATCCCCAAGCAGAGACTGACGAGAATCACTTTCATTTAAAGGGGTTGCCAAGCTTCCAAAAAACTACGAGTTTCCTGAAATCTCAGCAAACATTTTTTCACCCCATCTTGATGATACTTCCATTTAATGATCAGTACACCAATCCCACTTGACTCACCAAATTTCGTTCTTCTAGGTTAAACCGTTCCTTTGCAGTAACCGTTTTCATGTTTAGGTTTCACTCTGTTTTCTCCTATATGGATACATGTAGTTGGAACTCTAAATCAAACACGGTTTGTGCTAGCTGTGTGAAACTTGGCACAATAATGTAGTTCCAAGTTCTATTGCTATGGTTTGTGTCCTATTGAAGTAGCCCCAAGCAGAGACTGACGAGAATCACTTTCATTGAAAGGGGTTGCCAAGCTTCCAAATACTACGAGTTTCCTGAAATCTCAGCAAACATTTTTTCACCCAATCTTGACGATACTTTCATTTAGAGATCAGTACACCAATCCCACTTGGCTCACCAAATTTCGTTCTTCTAGGTTAAACCGTTCCTTTGCAGTAACCGTTTTCATGTTTAGGTTTCATTCTGTTTTCTCCTATATGGATACATGTAGTTGTAACTCTAAATCAAACACGGTTTGTGCTAGCTCTTTGAAACTTGGCACAATAATGTAGTTCCAAGTTCTATCGCTATGGTTTGTGTCCTATTGAAGTAGCCCCAAGCAGAGACTGACGAGAATCACTTTCATTGAAAGGGGTTGCCAAGCTTCCAAAAAACTACTAGTTAAATGAAATCTCAGCAAACATTTTTTCAAGCAATCTTGATGATACTTCCATTTAATGATCAGTACACCAATCCCACTTGGCTCACCAAATTTCGTTCTTCTAGGTTAAACCGTTTCTTTGCAGTAACCCTTTTCATGTTTAGGTTTCACTCTGTTTTCTCCTATATGGATACATGCAGTTGGAACTCTAAATCAAACACGGTTTGTGCTAGCTCTTTGAAACTTGGCACCATAATGTAGTTAAAAGTTCTATCGCTATGGTTTGTGTTCTATTGAAGTAGCCCCAATCAGAGACTGACGAGAATCAGTTTCATTGAAAGGGGTTGCCAAGCTTCCAAAAAACTACGAGTTTCCTGAAATCTCAGAAAACATTTTTTCACCCCATCTTGATGATACTTCCATTTAATGATCAGTACACCAATCCCACTTGGCTCACCAAATTTCGTTCTTCTAGGTTAAACCGTTCCTTTGCAGTAACCGTTTTCATGTTTAGGTTTCACTCTGTTTTCTCCTATATGGATACATGCAGTTGGAACTCTAAATCAAACACGGTTTGTGCTAGCTCTTTGAAACATGGCACAATAATGTAGTTAAAAATTCTATCGCTATGGTTTGTGTTCTATTGAAGTAGCCCCAAGCAGAGACTGACGAGAATCACTTTCATTGAAATGGGTTGCCAATCTTCCAAAAAACTACGAGTTTCCTGAAATCTCAGAAAACATTTTTTCTCCCCATCTTGATGATACTTCCATTTAATGATTAGTACACCAATCCCACTTGGCTCACCAAATTTCGTTCTTCTAGGTTAAACCGTTCCTTTGCAGTAACCGTTTTCATATTTAGGTTTCACTCTGTTTTCTCCTATATGGATACATGTAGTTGGAACTCTAAATCAAACACGGGATGTGCTAGCTCTTTGAAACTTGGCACAATAATTATGTAGTTCCAAGTTCAATGGCTATGGTTTGTGTCCTATTGAAGTAGCCCCAAGCAGAGACTGACGAGAATCACTTTCATTGAAAGGGGTTGCCAAGCTTCCAAAAAACTACGAGTTAAATGAAATCTCAGCAAACATTTTTTCACCCAATCTTGATGACACTTCCATTTAATGATCAGTACACCAATCCCACTTGGCTCACCAAATTTCGTTCTTCTAGGTTAAACCGTTCCTTTGCAGTAACCGTTTTCATGTTTAGGTTTCACTCTGTTTTCTCCTATATGGTTACATGTAGTTGGAACTCTAAATCAAACACGGGTTGTGCTAGCTCTTTGAAACTTGGCACAATAATGTAGTTCCAAGTTCTATCGCTATGGTTTGTGTCCTATTGAAGTAGCCCCAAGCAGAGACTGACGAGAATCACTTTCATTGAAAGGGGTTGCCAAGCTTCCAAAAAACTACTAGTTAAATGAAATCTCAGCAAACATTTTTTCACCCAATATTGATGATACTTCCATTTAATGATCAGTACACCAATCCCACTTGGCTCACCAAATTTCATTCTTCTAGGTCAAACCGTTCCTTTGCAGTAACCGTTTTCATGTTTAGGTTTCACTCTGTTTTCTCCTATATGTAACATGTAGTTGGAACTCTAAATCAAACACGATTTGTGGTAGCGCTTTGAAACGTGGCACAATAATATAGTTCCAAGTTCTATCGCTATGGTTTGTGTCCTATTGAAGTAGCCCCAAGCAGAGACTGACGAGAATCAATTTCATTGAAAGGGGTTTCCAAGCTTCCAAAAAACTACGAGTTTCCTGAAATCTCAGCAAACATTTTTTCACCCAATCTTGATGATACTTCCATTTAATGATCAGTACACCAATCCCACTTGGCTCACCAAATTTCGTTCTTCTAGGTTAAACCGTTCCTTTGCAGTAGCCGTTTTCATGTTTAGGTTTCACTCTGTTTTCTCCTATATGGATACATGTACTTGGAACTCTAAACCAAACACGGTTTGTGCTAGCTCTTTGAAACTTGGCACAATAATGTAGTTCCAAGTTCCATGGCTATGGTTTGTGTCCTATTGAAGTAGCCCCAAGCAGAGACTGACGAGAATCACTTTCATTGAAAGGGGTTGCCAAGCTTCCAAAAAACTACGAGTTTCCTGAAATCTCAGCAAACATTTTTTCACCCAATCTTGATGATACTTTCATTTAGAGATCAGTACACCAATCCCACTTGGCTCACCAAATTTCGTTCTTCTAGGTTAAACCGTTCCTTTGCAGTAACCGTTTTCATGTTTAGGTTTCACTCTGTTTTCTCCTATATGGATACATGTAGTTGGAACTCTAAATCAAACACGGTTTGTGCTAGCTCTTTGAAACTTGGCACAATAATGTAGTTCCAAGTTCTATCGCTATGGTTTGTGTCCTATTGAAGTAGCCCCAAGCAGAGACTGACGAGAATCACTTTCATTGAAAGGGGTTGCCAAGCTTCCAAAAAACTACGAGTTTCCTGAAATCTCAGCAAACATTTTTTCACCCAATCTTGATGATACTTCCATTTAATGATCAGTACACCAATCCCACTTGGCTCACCAAATTTCGTTCTTCTAGGTTGAACCGTTCCTTTGCAGTTACCCTTTACATGTTTAGGTTTCACTCTGTTTTCTCCTATATGGATACATGCTGTTGGAACTCTAAATCAAACACGGTTTATGCTAGCTCTTTGAAACTTGGGAAAATAATGTAGTACCAAGTTCTATCGCTATGGTTTGTGTCCTATTGAAGTAGCCGCAAGCAGAGACTAACGAGAATCACTTTCATTGAAAGGGGTTGCCAAGCTTCCAAAAAACTACGAGTTTCCTGAAATATCAGCAAACATTTTTTCACCGAAACTTGTTGATACTTTCATTTAATGATCAGTACACGATTCCCACTGGACTCACCAATTTTCGTTCTTCTAGGTTTAATCGTTATTTTGAAGTAACCGTTTTCATGTTTAGGTTTCACTCTGTTTTCTCCTATATTTATACATGTAGTTGGAACTCTAAATCAAACACGGTTTGTGCTAGCTCTGTGAAACTTGGCACCATAATGTAGTTCCAAGTTCTATCGCTATGGTTTGTGTCCTATTGAAGTAGCCCAAGCAGAGACTGACGAGAATCACTTTCATTGAAAGGGGTTGCCAATCTTCCAAAAAACTACGAGTTTCCTGAAATCTCAGCAAACATTTTTTCACCCCATCTTGATGATACTTCCATTTAATGATCAGAACACCAATCCCACTTGGCTCACCAAATTTCGTTCTTCTAGGTTAAACCGTTCCTTTGCAGTAACCGTTTTCATGTTTAGGTTTCACTCTGTTTTCTCCTATATGGATACATGTAGTTGGAACTCTAAATCAAACACGGTTTGTGCTAGCTCTGTGAACCTTGGCACAATAATGTAGTTCCAAGTTCTATCGCTATGGTTTGTGTCCTATTGAAGTAGCCCCAAGCAGAGACTGACGAGAATCACTTTCATTGAAAGGGGTTGCCAAGCTTCCAAAAAACTACTAGTTAAATGAAATCTCAGCAAACATTTTTCACCCAATCTTGATGATACTTCCATTTAATGATCAGTACACCAATCCCACTTGGCTCACCAAATTTCGTTCTTCTAGGTTAAACCGTTCCTTTGCAGTAACCGTTTTCATGTTTAGGTTTCACTCTGTTTTCTCCTATATGGATACATGTAGTTGGAACTCTAAATCAAACACGGGTTGTGCTAGCTCTTTGAAACTTGGCACAATAATGTAGTTCCAAGTTCTATCGCTATGGTTTGTGTCCTATTGAAGTAGCCCCAAGCAGAGACTGACGAGAATCACTTTCATTGAAAGGGGTTGCCAAGCTTCAAAAAACTACTAGTTAAATGAAATCTCAGCAAACATTTTTTCACCCAATCTTGATGATACTTCCATTTAATGATCAGTACACCAATCCCACTTGGCTCACCAAATTTCGTTCTTCTAGGTTAAACCGTTCCTTTGCAGTAACCGTTTTCATGTTTAGGTTTCACTCTGTTTTCTCCTATATGGATACATGTAGTTGGAACTCTAAATCAAACACGGTTTGTGCTAGCTGTGTGAAACTTGGCACAATAATGTAGTTCCAAGTTCTATTGCTATGGTTTGTGTCCTATTGAA
The DNA here is from genome assembly GCF_045843805.1 of Urocitellus parryii. Classification (NCBI taxonomy): domain Eukaryota; kingdom Metazoa; phylum Chordata; class Mammalia; order Rodentia; family Sciuridae; genus Urocitellus; species Urocitellus parryii. Next base: position 33,900 of record NW_027553556.1, read on the forward strand.
GTAGCCCCAAGCAGAGACTGACGAGAATCACTTTCATTGAAAGGGGTTGCCAAGCTTCCAAATACTACGAGTTTCCTGAAATCTCAGCAAACATTTTTTCACCCAATCTTGACGATACTTTCATTTAGAGATCAGTACACCAATCCCACTTGGCTCACCAAATTTCGTTCTTCTAGGTTAAACCGTTCAACCATTCCTTTGCAGTAACCGTTTTCATGTTTAGGTTTCATTCTGTTTTCTCCTATATGGATACATGTAGTTGTAACTCTAAATCAAACACGGTTTGTGCTAGCTCTTTGAAACTTGGCACAATAATGTAGTTCCAAGTTCTATCGCTATGGTTTGTGTCCTATTGAAGTAGCCCCAAGCAGAGACTGACGAGAATCACTTTCATTGAAAGGGTTGCCAAGCTTCCAAAAAACTACTAGTTAAATGAAATCTCAGCAAACATTTTTTTCAAGCAATCTTGATGATACTTCCATTTAATGATCAGTACACCAATCCCACTTGGCTCACCAAATTTCGTTCTTCTAGGTTAAACCGTTTTCTTTGCAGTAACCCTTTTCATGTTTAGGTTTCACTCTGTTTTCTCCTATATGGATACATGCAGTTGGAACTCTAATCAATTTGTGCTAGCTCTTTGAAACTTGGCACCATAATGTAGTTAAAAGTTCTATCGCTATGGTTTGTGTTCTATTGAAGTAGCCCCAATCAGAGACTGACGAGAATCAGTTTCATTGAAAGGGGTTGCCAAGCTTCCAAAAAACTACGAGTTTCCTGAAATCTCAGAAAACATTTTTTCACCCCATCTTGATGATACTTCCATTTAATGATCAGTACACCAATCCCACTTGGCTCACCAAATTTCGTTCTTCTAGGTTAAACCGTTCCTTTGCAGTAACCGTTTTCATGTTTAGGTTTCACTCTGTTTTCTCCTATATGGATACATGCAGTTGGAACTCTAAATCAAACACGGTTTGTGCTAGCTCTTTGAAACATGGCACAATAATGTAGTTAAAAATTCTATCGCTATGGTTTGTGTTCTATTGAAGTAGCCCCAAGCAGAGACTGACGAGAATCACTTTCATTGAAATGGGTTGCCAATCTTCCAAAAAACTACGAGTTTCCTGAAATCTCAGAAAACATTTTTTCTCCCCATCTTGATGATACTTCCATTTAATGATTAGTACACCAATCCCACTTGGCTCACCAAATTTCGTTCTTCTAGGTTAAACCGTTCCTTTGCAGTAACCGTTTTCATATTTAGGTTTCACTCTGTTTTCTCCTATATGGATACATGTAGTTGGAACTCTAAATCAAACACGGGATGTGCTAGCTCTTTGAAACTTGGCACAATAATTATGTAGTTCCAAGTTCAATGGCTATGGTTTGTGTCCTATTGAAGTAGCCCCAAGCAGAGACTGACGAGAATCACTTTCATTGAAAGGGGTTGCCAAGCTTCCAAAAAACTACGAGTTAAATGAAATCTCAGCAAACATTTTTTCACCCAATCTTGATGACACTTCCATTTAATGATCAGTACACCAATCCCACTTGGCTCACCAAATTTCGTTCTTCTAGGTTAAACCGTTCCTTTGCAGTAACCGTTTTCATGTTTAGGTTTCACTCTGTTTTCTCCTATATGGTTACATGTAGTTGGAACTCTAAATCAAACACGGGTTGTGCTAGCTCTTTGAAACTTGGCACAATAATGTAGTTCCAAGTTCTATCGCTATGGTTTGTGTCCTATTGAAGTAGCCCCAAGCAGAGACTGACGAGAATCACTTTCATTGAAAGGGGTTGCCAAGCTTCCAAAAAACTACTAGTTAAATGAAATCTCAGCAAACATTTTTTCACCCAATATTGATGATACTTCCATTTAATGATCAGTACACCAATCCCACTTGGCTCACCAAATTTCATTCTTCTAGGTCAAACCGTTCCTTTGCAGTAACCGTTTTCATGTTTAGGTTTCACTCTGTTTTCTCCTATATGTAACATGTAGTTGGAACTCTAAATCAAACACGATTTGTGGTAGCGCTTTGAAACGTGGCACAATAATATAGTTCCAAGTTCTATCGCTATGGTTTGTGTCCTATTGAAGTAGCCCCAAGCAGAGACTGACGAGAATCAATTTCATTGAAAGGGGTTTCCAAGCTTCCAAAAAACTACGAGTTTCCTGAAATCTCAGCAAACATTTTTTCACCCAATCTTGATGATACTTCCATTTAATGATCAGTACACCAATCCCACTTGGCTCACCAAATTTCGTTCTTCTAGGTTAAACCACTTCTTTGCAGTAACCCTTTTCATGTTTAGGTTTCACTCTGTTTTCTCCTATATGGATACATGCAGTTGGAACTCTAAATCAAACACGGTTTGTGCTAGCTCTTTGAAACTTGGCACCATAATGTAGTTAAAAGTTCTATCGCTATGGTTTGTGTTCTATTGAAGTAGCCCCAATCAGAGACTGACGAGAATCAGTTTCATTGAAAG
>NW_027553557.1:0-36363 GCF_045843805.1 Urocitellus parryii
AGTGATTCTCGTCAGTCTCTGCTTGGGGTTACTTCCATAGGACACAAACCATAGCGATAGAACTTGGAACTACATTATTTTGCCATGTTTCAAAGAGCTAGCACAAACCGTGTTTGATTTAGAGTTCCAAATACATTTATCCATATAGGAGAAAACAGAGTGAAACCTAAACATGAAAACGGTTACTGCAAAGGAACGGTTTAACCTAGAAGAACGAAATTTGGTGAGCCAAGTGGGATTGGTGTACTTATCATTACTTGCCAGTACCATCAAGATTGGGTGAAAAAATGTTTGCTGAGATTTCAGGAAACTCGTAGTTTTTTGGAACCTTGGGAACCCCTTCCAATGAATGTGATTCTCGTCAGTCTCTGCATGGGGCTACTTCAATAGGACACAAACCACAGCGATAGCACTTGGAACTACATTTTTGTTGCAAGTTTCAAAGAGCTAGCACAAACCGTGTTTCATTTAGATTTCCAACTACATGTATCCATATAGGAGAAAACAGTGAAACCTAAACATGAAAACGATTACTGCAAAGGAACGGGTTAACCTAGAAGAACGAAATTTGGTGAGCCAAGTGGGACTGGTGTACTGATCATTACCTGCAAGTATCATCAAGATTGGGTGAAAAAATGTTTGCTGAGACTTCAGGAAACTCGTAGTTTTTTTTAAGCTTCGGAACCCCTTCCAATGAATGTGATTCTCGTCAGTCTCTGCTTGCGGCTTCTTCCATAGGACACAAACCATAGCGATAGAACTTGGAACTACATTATTGTGCCAAGTTTCAAAGAGCTAGCACAAACCGTGTTTGATTTAGAGTTCCAACTACATGTATCCATATAGGAGAAAACAGAGTGAAACCTAAACATGAAAACGGTTACTGCAAAGGAACGGTTTGACCTAGGAGAACGAAATTTGGTGAGCCAAGTGGGACTGGTGTACTGATCATTACCTGCAAGTATCATCAAGATTGGGTGAAAAAAAGTTTGCTAAGATTTCAGGAAACTCGTAGTTTTTTGGAAGCTTCAGAACCCCTTCCAATGAATGTGATTCTCGTCAGTCTCTGCTTGCGGCTACTTCAATAGGACACAAACCATAGCGATAGAACTTGGAACTACATTATTGTGCCAAGTTTCAAAGAGGTAGCACAAACCGTGTTTCATTTAGAATTCCAAATACATGTATCCATATAGGAGAAAACAGAGTGAAACCTAAACATGAAAACGGTTACTGCAAAGGAACGGTTTAACCTAGAAGAACGAAATTTGGTGAGCCAAGTGGGATTGGGGTACTGATCATTACTTGCAAGTATCATCAAGATTGGGTGAAAAAATGTTTGCTGAGATTTCAGGAAACTCGTAGTTTTTTGGAACCTTGGGAACCCCTTCCAATGAATGTGATTCTCGTCAGTCTCTGCTTGGGGCTACTTCAATAGGACACAAACCATAGCGATAGAACTTGGAAATACATTATTGTGCCAGGTTTCAAAGAGCTAGCACAAACCGTGTTTGATTTAGAGTTCAAACTACATGTATCCATATAGGAGAAAACAGAGTGAAACCTAAACATGAAAACGGTTACTGCAAAGGTACGGTTTAACCGAGAAGAACGAAATTTGGTGAGCCAAAATGGACTGGTGTACTGATCATTTCCTGGAAGTATCAACAAGATTGGGTGAAAACATGTTTGCTGAGATTTCAGGAAACTCGTAGTTTTTTGGAAGCTTGTCAACCGCTTTCAATGAATGTGATTCTCGTCAGTCTCTGCTTGGGTCTACTTCAATAGGACACAAACCATAGCGATAGAACTTGGAACTACATTATTGTGCCAAGTTTCAAAGAGCTAGCACAAACCGTGTTTGATTTAGAGTTCCAACTACATGTGTCCATATAGGAGAAAACAGAGTGAAACCTAAACATGAAAACGGTTACTGCAAAGGAACGGTTTAACTTAGAAGAACGAAATTTGGTGAGCCAAGTGGGACTGGTGTACTGATCATTACCTGCATGTATCATCAAGATTGGGTGAAAAAATGTTTGCTGAGATTTCAGGAAACTCGTAGTTTTTTGGAAGCTTGGCATCCCCTTCCAATTAATGTGATTCTCGTCAGTCTCTGCTTGGGGCTACTTCAATAGGATACAAACCATAGCGATAGAACTTTGATCTACATTATTACGCGATGTTTCAAAGAGCTACCACAAACCGTGTTTGATTTAGAGTTCCAACTACATGTATCCATATAGGAGAAAACAGAGTGAAACCTAAACATGAAAACGGTTACTGCAAAGGAACGGTTTAACCTAGAAGAACGAAATTTGGTGAGCCATGTGGGACTGGTGTACTGATCATTACCTGCAAGTATCATCAAGATTGGGTGAAAAAATGTTTGCTGAGATTTCAGGAAACTCGTAGTTTTTTGGAAGCTTGGCAACCCCTTCCAATGAATGTGATTCTCGTCAGTCTCTGCTTGGGGCTACTTCAATAGGACACAAACCATTGTGATAGAACTTGGAACTACATTATTGTGCCAAGTTTCAAAGAGCTAGCACAAACCGTGTTTGATTTAGAGTTCCAACTACATGTATCCATATAGGAGAAAACAGAGTGAAACCTAAACATGAAAACGGTTACTGCAAAGGAACGGTTTAACCTAGAAGAACGAAATTTGGTGAGCCATGTGGGACTGGTGTACTGATCATTACCTGCAAGTATCATCAAGATTGGGTGAAAAAATGTTTGCTGAGATTTCAGGAAACTCGTAGTTTTTTGGAAGCTTGGCATCCCCTTCCAATTAATGTGATTCTCGTCAGTCACTGCTTGGGGCTACTGCAATAGGATACAAACCATAGCGATAGAACTTTGATCTACATTATTGTGCAAAGTTTCAAAGAGCTAGCACAAACCGTGTTTGATTTAGAGTTCCAACTACATGTATCCATATAGGAGAAAACAGAGTGAAACCTAAACATGAAAACGGTTACTGCAAAGGAACGGTTTAACCTAGAAGAACGAAATTTGGTGAGCTAACTGCAAGTATCATCAAGATTGGGTGAAAAAATGTTTGCTGAGTTTTCAGGAAACTCGTAGTTTTTTGAAGCTTGGCAACCCCTTTCAATGAAAGTGATTCTCGTCAGTCTCTGCTTGGGGCTACTTCCATAGGACACAAACCATAGCGATAGAACTTGGAACTACATTATTGTGCCAAGTTTCAAAGAGCTAGCACAAACCGTGTTTCATTTAGAGTTCCAACTACATGTATCCATATAGGAGAAAACAGAGTGAAACCTAAACATGAAAACGCTTACTGCAAAGGAACGGTTTAACATAGAAGAACTAAATTTGGTGAGCCAAGTGGGATTGGGGTACTGATCATTACTTGGAAGTATCATCAAGATTGAGTGAAAAAATGTTTGCTGAGATTTCAGGAAACTCGTAGTTTTTTGGAGCTTGGCAACCCCTTTCAATGAAAGTGATTCTCGTCAGTCTCTGCGTGGGGCTACTACCATAGGACACAAACCAGAGCGATAGAACTTGGAACTACATTACTGTGCCACGTTTCAAAGAGCTACCACAAACCGTGTTTGATTTAGAGTTCCAACTACATGTATCCATATAGGAGAAAACAGAGTGAAACCTTATCATGAAAACGGTTACTGCAAAGGAATGGTTTAACCTAGAAGAACGAAATTTGGTGAGCCAAGTGGGACTGGTGTACTTATCATTACTTGCCAGTACCATCAAGATTGGGTGAAAAAATGTTTGCTGAGATTTCAGGAAACTCGTAGTTTTTTGGAACCTTGGGAACCCCTTCCAATGAATGTGATTCTCGTCAGTCTCTGCATGGGGCTACTTCAATAGGACACAAACCACAGCGATAGCACTTGGAACTACATTTTTGTGCCAAGTTTCAAAGAGCTAGCACAAACCGTGTTTGATTTAGAGTTCCAACTACATGTATCCATATAGGAGAAAACAGAGTGAAACCTAAACATGAAAACGGTTACTGCAAAGGAACGGTTTAACCTAGAAGAACGAAATTTGGTTAGCCAAGTAGGATTGGTGTACTGATCATTACCTGCAAGTATCATCAAGATTGGGTGAAAAAATGTTTGCTGAGATTTCAGGAAACTCGTAGTTTTTTGGAAGCTTGGCAACCCCTTTCAATGAAAGTGATTCTCGTCAGTCTCTGCTTGGGGTTACTTCCATAGGACACAAACCATAGCGATAGAACTTGGAACTACATAATTGTGCCAAGTTTCAAAGAGCTAGCACAAACCTTGTTTCATTTAGAGTTCCAACTACATGTATCCATATAGGAGAAAACAGAGTGAAACCTAAACATGAAAACGGTTACTGCAAAGGAACGGTTTAACCTAGAAGAACGAAATTTGGTGAGCCAAGTAGGATTGGTGTACTGATCATTACCTGCAAGTATCATCAAGATTGGGTGAAAAAATGTTTGCTGAGATTTCAGGAAACTCGTAGTTTTTTGGAAGCTTGGCAACCCCTTTCAATGAAAGTGATTCTCGTCAGTCTCTGCTTGGGGTTACTTCCATAGGACACAAACCATAGCGATAGAACTTGGAACTACATTTTTGTGCCAAGTTTCAAAGAGCTAGCACAAACCTTGTTTCATTTAGAGTTCCAACTACATGTATCCATATAGGAGAAAACAGAGTGAAACCTAAACATGAAAACGGTTACTGCAAAGGAACGGTTTAACCTAGAAGAACGAAATTTGGTGAGCCAAGTAGGATTGGTGTACTGATCATTACCTGCAAGTATCATCAAGATTGGGTGAAAAAATGTTTGCTGAGATTTCAGGAAACTCGTAGTTTTTTGGAAGCTTGGCAACCCCTTTCAATGAAAGTGATTCTCGTCAGTCTCTGCTTGGGGTTACTTCCATAGGACACAAACCATAGCGATAGAACTTGGAACTACATTATTGTGCCAAGTTTCAAAGAGCTAGCACAAACCGTGTTTGATTTAGAGTTCCAACTACATGTATCCATATAGGAGAAAACAGAGTGAAACCTAAACATGAAAACGGTTACTGCAAAGGAACGGTTTAACCTAGAAGAACGAAATTTGGTGAGCCAAGTGGGATTGGTATACTTATGATTACCTGCCAGTATCATCAAGATTGGCTGATAAAATGTTTGCTGAGATTTCAGGAAACTCGTAGTTTTTTGGAAGCTTGGCAACCCCTTTCAATGAATGTGATTCTCGTCAGTCTCTGCTTGGGGTTACTTCCATAGGACACAAACCATAGCGATAGAACTTGGAACTACATTATTTTGAAAAGTTTCAAAGAGCTAGCACAAACCGTGTTTGATTTAGAGTTCCAACTACATGTGTCCATATAGGAGAAAACAGAGTGAAACCTAAACATGAAAACGGTTACTGCAAAGGAACGGTTTAACTTAGAAGAACGAAATTTGGTGAGCCAAGTGGGACTGGTGTACTGATCATTACCTGCATGTATCATCAAGATTGGGTGAAAAAATGTTTGCTGAGATTTCAGGAAACTCGTAGTTTTTTGGAAGCTTGGCATCCCCTTCCAATTAATGTGATTCTCGTCAGTCTCTGCTTGGGGCTACTTCAATAGGATACAAACCATAGCGATAGAACTTTGATCTACATTATTATGCGATGTTTCAAAGAGCTACCACAAACCGTGTTTGATTTAGAGTTCCAACTACATGTATCCATATAGGAGAAAACAGAGTGAAACCTAAACATGAAAACGGTTACTGCAAAGGAACGGTTTAACCTAGAAGAACGAAATTTGGTGAGCCATGTGGGACTGGTGTACTGATCATTACCTGCAAGTATCATCAAGATTGGGTGAAAAAATGTTTGCTGAGATTTCAGGAAACTCGTAGTTTTTTGGAAGCTTGGCAACCCCTTCCAATGAATGTGATTCTCGTCAGTCTCTGCTTGGGGCTACTTCAATAGGACACAAACCATTGTGATAGAACTTGGAACTACATTATTGTGCCAAGTTTCAAAGAGCTAGCACAAACCGTGTTTGATTTAGAGTTCCAACTACATGTATCCATATAGGAGAAAACAGAGTGAAACCTAAACATGAAAACGGTTACTGCAAAGGAACGGTTTAACCTAGAAGAACGAAATTTGGTGAGCCATGTGGGACTGGTGTACTGATCATTACCTGCAAGTATCATCAAGATTGGGTGAAAAAATGTTTGCTGAGATTTCAGGAAACTCGTAGTTTTTTGGAAGCTTGGCATCCCCTTCCAATTAATGTGATTCTCGTCAGTCACTGCTTGGGGCTACTGCAATAGGATACAAACCATAGCGATAGAACTTTGATCTACATTATTGTGCAAAGTTTCAAAGAGCTAGCACAAACCGTGTTTGATTTAGAGTTCCAACTACATGTATCCATATAGGAGAAAACAGAGTGAAACCTAAACATGAAAACGGTTACTGCAAAGGAACGGTTTAACCTAGAAGAACGAAATTTGGTGAGCTAACTGCAAGTATCATCAAGATTGGGTGAAAAAATGTTTGCTGAGTTTTCAGGAAACTCGTAGTTTTTTGAAGCTTGGCAACCGCTTTCAATGAAAGTGATTCTCGTCAGTCTCTGCTTGGGGCTACTTCCATAGGACACAAACCATAGCGATAGAACTTGGAACTACATTATTGTGCCAAGTTTCAAAGAGCTAGCACAAACCGTGTTTCATTTAGAGTTCCAACTACATGTATCCATATAGGAGAAAACAGAGTGAAACCTAAACATGAAAACGCTTACTGCAAAGGAACGGTTTAACATAGAAGAACTAAATTTGGTGAGCCAAGTGGGATTGGGGTACTGATCATTACTTGGAAGTATCATCAAGATTGAGTGAAAAAATGTTTGCTGAGATTTCAGGAAACTCGTAGTTTTTTGGAGCTTGGCAACCCCTTTCAATGAAAGTGATTCTCGTCAGTCTCTGCGTGGGGCTACTACCATAGGACACAAACCAGAGCGATAGAACTTGGAACTACATTACTGTGCCACGTTTCAAAGAGCTACCACAAACCGTGTTTGATTTAGAGTTCCAACTACATGTATCCATATAGGAGAAAACAGAGTGAAACCTTATCATGAAAACGGTTACTGCAAAGGAATGGTTTAACCTAGAAGAACGAAATTTGGTGAGCCAAGTGGGACTGGTGTACTTATCATTACTTGCCAGTACCATCAAGATTGGGTGAAAAAATGTTTGCTGAGATTTCAGGAAACTCGTAGTTTTTTGGAACCTTGGGAACCCCTTCCAATGAATGTGATTCTCGTCAGTCTCTGCATGGGGCTACTTCAATAGGACACAAACCACAGCGATAGCACTTGGAACTGCATTTTTGTGCCAAGTTTCAAAGAGCTAGCACAAACCGTGTTTGATTTAGAGTTCCAACTACATGTATCCATATAGGAGAAAACAGAGTGAAACCTAAACATGAAAACGGTTACTGCAAAGGAACGGTTTAACCTAGAAGAACGAAATTTGGTGAGCCAAGTAGGATTGGTGTACTGATCATTACCTGCAAGTATCATCAAGATTGGGTGAAAAAATGTTTGCTGAGATTTCAGGAAACTCGTAGTTTTTTGGAAGCTTGGCAACCCCTTTCAATGAAAGTGATTCTCGTCAGTCTCTGCTTGGGGTTACTTCCATAGGACACAAACCATAGCGATAGAACTTGGAACTACATTTTTGTGCCAAGTTTCAAAGAGCTAGCACAAACCTTGTTTCATTTAGAGTTCCAACTACATGTATCCATATAGGAGAAAACAGAGTGAAACCTAAACATGAAAACGGTTACTGCAAAGGAACGGTTTAACCTAGAAGAACGAAATTTGGTGAGCCAAGTAGGATTGGTGTACTGATCATTACCTGCAAGTATCATCAAGATTGGGTGAAAAAATGTTTGCTGAGATTTCAGGAAACTCGTAGTTTTTTGGAAGCTTGGCAACCCCTTTCAATGAAAGTGATTCTCGTCAGTCTCTGCTTGGGGTTACTTCCATAGGACACAAACCATAGCGATAGAACTTGGAACTACATTATTGTGCCAAGTTTCAAAGAGCTAGCACAAACCGTGTTTGATTTAGAGTTCCAACTACATGTATCCATATAGGAGAAAACAGAGTGAAACCTAAACATGAAAACGGTTACTGCAAAGGAACGGTTTAACCTAGAAGAACGAAATTTGGTGAGCCAAGTGGGATTGGTATACTTATGATTACCTGCCAGTATCATCAAGATTGGCTGATAAAATGTTTGCTGAGATTTCAGGAAACTCGTAGTTTTTTGGAAGCTTGGCAACCCCTTTCAATGAATGTGATTCTCGTCAGTCTCTGCTTGGGGTTACTTCCATAGGACACAAACCATAGCGATAGAACTTGGAACTACATTATTTTGAAAAGTTTCAAAGAGCTAGCACAAACCGTGTTTGATTTAGAGTTCCAACTACATGTGTCCATATAGGAGAAAACAGAGTGAAACCTAAACATGAAAACGGTTACTGCAAAGGAACGGTTTAACTTAGAAGAACGAAATTTGGTGAGCCAAGTGGGACTGGTGTACTGATCATTACCTGCATGTATCATCAAGATTGGGTGAAAAAATGTTTGCTGAGATTTCAGGAAACTCGTAGTTTTTTGGAAGCTTGGCATCCCCTTCCAATTAATGTGATTCTCGTCAGTCTCTGCTTGGGGCTACTTCAATAGGATACAAACCATAGCGATAGAACTTTGATCTACATTATTATGCGATGTTTCAAAGAGCTACCACAAACCGTGTTTGATTTAGAGTTCCAACTACATGTATCCATATAGGAGAAAACAGAGTGAAACCTAAACATGAAAACGGTTACTGCAAAGGAACGGTTTAACCTAGAAGAACGAAATTTGGTGAGCCATGTGGGACTGGTGTACTGATCATTACCTGCAAGTATCATCAAGATTGGGTGAAAAAATGTTTGCTGAGATTTCAGGAAACTCGTAGTTTTTTGGAAGCTTGGCAACCCCTTCCAATGAATGTGATTCTCGTCAGTCTCTGCTTGGGGCTACTTCAATAGGACACAAACCATTGTGATAGAACTTGGAACTACATTATTGTGCCAAGTTTCAAAGAGCTAGCACAAACCGTGTTTGATTTAGAGTTCCAACTACATGTATCCATATAGGAGAAAACAGAGTGAAACCTAAACATGAAAACGGTTACTGCAAAGGAACGGTTTAACCTAGAAGAACGAAATTTGGTGAGCCATGTGGGACTGGTGTACTGATCATTACCTGCAAGTATCATCAAGATTGGGTGAAAAAATGTTTGCTGAGATTTCAGGAAACTCGTAGTTTTTTGGAAGCTTGGCATCCCCTTCCAATTAATGTGATTCTCGTCAGTCACTGCTTGGGGCTACTGCAATAGGATACAAACCATAGCGATAGAACTTTGATCTACATTATTGTGCAAAGTTTCAAAGAGCTAGCACAAACCGTGTTTGATTTAGAGTTCCAACTACATGTATCCATATAGGAGAAAACAGAGTGAAACCTAAACATGAAAACGGTTACTGCAAAGGAACGGTTTAACCTAGAAGAACGAAATTTGGTGAGCTAACTGCAAGTATCATCAAGATTGGGTGAAAAAATGTTTGCTGAGTTTTCAGGAAACTCGTAGTTTTTTGAAGCTTGGCAACCGCTTTCAATGAAAGTGATTCTCGTCAGTCTCTGCTTGGGGCTACTTCCATAGGACACAAACCATAGCGATAGAACTTGGAACTACATTATTGTGCCAAGTTTCAAAGAGCTAGCACAAACCGTGTTTCATTTAGAGTTCCAACTACATGTATCCATATAGGAGAAAACAGAGTGAAACCTAAACATGAAAACGCTTACTGCAAAGGAACGGTTTAACATAGAAGAACTAAATTTGGTGAGCCAAGTGGGATTGGGGTACTGATCATTACTTGGAAGTATCATCAAGATTGAGTGAAAAAATGTTTGCTGAGATTTCAGGAAACTCGTAGTTTTTTGGAGCTTGGCAACCCCTTTCAATGAAAGTGATTCTCGTCAGTCTCTGCGTGGGGCTACTACCATAGGACACAAACCAGAGCGATAGAACTTGGAACTACATTACTGTGCCACGTTTCAAAGAGCTACCACAAACCGTGTTTGATTTAGAGTTCCAACTACATGTATCCATATAGGAGAAAACAGAGTGAAACCTTATCATGAAAACGGTTACTGCAAAGGAATGGTTTAACCTAGAAGAACGAAATTTGGTGAGCCAAGTGGGACTGGTGTACTTATCATTACTTGCCAGTACCATCAAGATTGGGTGAAAAAATGTTTGCTGAGATTTCAGGAAACTCGTAGTTTTTTGGAACCTTGGGAACCCCTTCCAATGAATGTGATTCTCGTCAGTCTCTGCATGGGGCTACTTCAATAGGACACAAACCACAGCGATAGCACTTGGAACTGCATTTTTGTGCCAAGTTTCAAAGAGCTAGCACAAACCGTGTTTGATTTAGAGTTCCAACTACATGTATCCATATAGGAGAAAACAGAGTGAAACCTAAACATGAAAACGGTTACTGCAAAGGAACGGTTTAACCTAGAAGAACGAAATTTGGTTAGCCAAGTAGGATTGGTGTAATGATCATTACCTGCAAGTATCATCAAGATTGGGTGAAAAAATGTTTGCTGAGATTTCAGGAAACTCGTAGTTTTTTGGAAGCTTGGCAACCCCTTTCAATGAAAGTGATTCTCGTCAGTCTCTGCTTGGGGTTACTTCCATAGGACACAAACCATAGCGATAGAACTTGGAACTACATTTTTGTGCCAAGTTTCAAAGAGCTAGCACAAACCTTGTTTCATTTAGAGTTCCAACTACATGTATCCATATAGGAGAAAACAGAGTGAAACCTAAACATGAAAACGGTTACTGCAAAGGAACGGTTTAACCTAGAAGAACGAAATTTGGTGAGCCAAGTAGGATTGGTGTACTGATCATTACCTGCAAGTATCATCAAGATTGGGTGAAAAAATGTTTGCTGAGATTTCAGGAAACTCGTAGTTTTTTGGAAGCTTGGCAACCCCTTTCAATGAAAGTGATTCTCGTCAGTCTCTGCTTGGGGTTACTTCCATAGGACACAAACCATAGCGATAGAACTTGGAACTACATTTTTGTGCCAAGTTTCAAAGAGCTAGCACAAACCTTGTTTCATTTAGAGTTCCAACTACATGTATCCATATAGGAGAAAACAGAGTGAAACCTAAACATGAAAACGGTTACTGCAAAGGAACGGTTTAACCTAGAAGAACGAAATTTGGTGAGCCAAGTAGGATTGGTGTACTGATCATTACCTGCAAGTATCATCAAGATTGGGTGAAAAAAGGTTTGCTGAGATTTCAGGAAACTCGTAGTTTTTTGGAAGCTTGGCAACCCCTTTCAATGAAAGTGATTCTCGTCAGTCTCTGCTTGGGGTTACTTCCATAGGACACAAACCATAGCGATAGAACTTGGAACTACATTATTGTGCCAAGTTTCAAAGAGCTAGCACAAACCGTGTTTGATTTAGAGTTCCAACTACATGTATCCATATAGGAGAAAACAGAGTGAAACCTAAACATGAAAACGGTTACTGCAAAGGAACGGTTTAACCTAGAAGAACGAAATTTGGTGAGCCAAGTGGGATTGGTATACTTATGATTACCTGCCAGTATCATCAAGATTGGCTGAAAAAATGTTTGCTGAGATTTCAGGAAACTCGTAGTTTTTTGGAAGCTTGGCAACCCCTTTCAATGAATGTGATTCTCGTCAGTCTCTGCTTGGGGTTACTTCCATAGGACACAAACCATAGCGATAGAACTTGGAACTACATTATTTTGAAAAGTTTCAAAGAGCTAGCACAAACCGTGTTTCATTTAGAGTTCCAAATACATGTATCCATATAGGAGAAAACAGAGTGAAACCTAAACATGAAAACGGTTACTGCAAAGGAATGGTTTAACCTAGAAGAACGAAATTTGGTGAGCCAAGTGGGACTGGTGTACTGATCATTACCTGCAAGTATCATCAAGATTGGGTGAAAAAATGTTTGCTAAGATGTCAGGAAACTCGTAGTTTTTTGGAAGCTTGGCAACCCCTTCCAATGAATGTGATTCTCGTCAGTCTCTGCTTGGGGCTATTTCAATAGGACACAAACCATAGCGATAGAACTTGGAACTACATTATTGTGCCAAGTTTCAAAGAGCTAGCACAAACCGTGTTTGATTTAGAGTTCCAACTACATGTATCCATATAGGAGAAAACAGAGTGAAACCTAAACATGAAAACGGTTACTGCAAAGGAACGGTTTGACCTAGGAGAACGAAATTTGGTGAGCCAAGTGGGACTGGTGTACTGATCATTACCTGCAAGTATCATCAAGATTCGGTGAAAAAAAGTTTGCTAAGATTTCAGGAAACTCGTAGTTTTTTGGAAGCTTCAGAACCCCTTCCAATGAATGTGATTCTCGTCAGTCTCTGCTTGCGGCTACTTCAATAGGACACAAACCATAGCGATAGAACTTGGAACTACATTATTGTGCCAAGTTTCAAAGAGGTGGCACAAACCGTGTTTCATTTAGAATTCCAAATACATGTATCCATATAGGAGAAAACAGAGTGAAACCTAAACATGAAAACGGTTACTGAAAAGGAACGGTTTAACCTAGAAGAACGAAATTTGGTCAGCCAAGTGGGATTGGTGTACTTATCATTACCTGACAGTACCATCAAGATTGGGTGAAAAAAATGTTTGCTGAGATTTCATTAAATTCGTAGATATTTGGAAGCTTGGCAACCCCTTTCAATGAATGTGATTCTCGTCAGTCTCTGCTTGCGGTTACTTCAATAGGACACAAACCATAGCGATAGAACTTGGAACTACATTATTGTGCCAAGTTTCAAAGAGCTAGCACAAACCGTGTTTGATTTAGAGTTCCAACTACATGTATCCATATAGGAGAAAACAGAGTGAAACCTAAACATGAAAACGGTGACTGCAAAGGAACGGTTTAACCTAGAAGAACGAAATTTGGTGAGCCACGTGGGATTGGTATCCTTATCATTACCTGTCAGTATCATCAAGATTGGGTGAAAAAAATGTTTGCTGAGATTTCAGGAAACTCACAGTTTTTTGGAAGCTTGGCAACCCCTTTCAATTAAAGTGATTCTCGTCAGTCTCTGCTTGGGGCTACTTCCATAGGACACAAACCATAGCGATAGAACTTGGAACTACATTATTGTGTCAAGTTTCAAAGAGCTAGCACAAACCGTGTTTCATTTAGAGTTCCAACTACATGTATCCAAATAGGAGAAAACAGAGTGAAACCTAAACATGAAAACGTTACTGCAAAGGAACGGTTTAACCTAGAAGAACGAAATTTGGTGAGCCGAGTGGGATTGGTGTACTGATCATTACCTGCCAGTACCATCAAGATTGGGTGAAAAAATGTTTGCTGAGATTTCAGGAAATTCGTAGTTTTTTGGAACCTTGGCAACCCCTTTCAATGAATGTGATTCTCGTCAGTCTCTGCTTGCGGCAACTTCCATAGGACATAAACCATAGCGATAGAACTTGGAACTACATTATTGTGCCAAGTTTCAAAGAGCTAGCACAAACCGTGTTTGATTTAGAGTTCCAACTACATATATCCATATAGGAGAAAACAGAGTGAAACTTAAACATGAAAACGGTTACTGCAAAGGAACGGTTTAACCTAGAAGAACGAAATTTGGTGAGCCAAGTGGGATTGGTGTACTTATGATTACCTGCCAGTATCATCAAGAAAAAATGTTTGCTGAGATTTCAGGAAACTCGTAGTTTTTTGGAAGCTTGGCAACCCCTTTCAATGAATGTGATTCTCGTCAGGCTCTGCTTGGGGTTACTTCCATAGGACACAAAACCATAGCGAAGAAACTTGGAATACATTATTTTGCCAAGTTTCAAAGAGCTAGCACAAACTGTGTTTCATTTAGAGTTCCAAATACATGTATCCATATAGGAGAAAGAGAGTGAAACATAAACATGAAAACGGTTACTGCAAAGGAACGGTTTCACCTAGAAGAACGAAATTTGGGGAGCCAAGTGGGACTGGTGTACTGATCATTACCTGCAAGTATCATCAAGATTGGGTGAAAAAATGTTTCCTGAGATTTCAGGAAACTCGTAGTTTTTTGGAAGCTTGGCAACCCCTTTCAATGAAAGTGATTCTCGTCAGTCTCTGCTTGCGGCTACTTCAATAGGACACAAACCATAGCGATAGAACATGGAACTACATTATTGTGCCAAGTTTCAAAGAGGTAGCACAAACCGTGTTTGATTTAGAGTTCCAACTACATATATCCATATAGGAGAAAACAGAGTGAAACCTAAACATGAAAAGGTTACTGCAAAGGAACGGTTTAACCTAGAAGAACGAAATTTGGTGAGCCAAGTGGGATTGGTGTACCTATCATTACCTGCCAGTACCATCAAGATTGGGTGAAAAAATGTTTGCTGAGATTTCAGGAAATTCGTAGTTTTTTGGAAGCTTGGCAACCCATTTAAATGAATGTGATTCTCGTCAGTCTCTCTTTGGGGCTACTTCAATAGGACACAAACCATAGCGATAGAACTCGGAACTACATTATTGTGCCAAGTTTCAAAGAGCTAGCACAAACCGTGTTTGATTTCGAGTTCCAACTACATGTATCCATATAGGAGAAAAACAGAGTGAAACCTAAACATGAAAACGGTTACTGCAAAGGAACGGTTTAACCTAGAAGAACGAAATTTGGTGAGCAAGTGGGATTGGTGTACTGATCATTACCTGCAAGTATCATCAAGATTGGGTGAAAAAATGTTTGCTGAGATTTCAGAAACTCGTAGTTTTTTGAAGCTTGGCAACCCCTTTCAATGAAAGTGATTCTCGTCAGTCTCTGCTTTGGGCTATTAAAATAGGACACAAACCATAGCGATAGAACTTGGAACTACATTATTGTGCCAAGTTTCAAAGAGCTAGCACAAACCGTGTTTCATTTAGAGTTCCAACTACATGTATCCATATAGGAGAAAACAGAGTGAAACCTAAACATGAAAACGGTTACTGCAAAGGAACGGTTTAACCTAGAAGAACGAAATTTGGTGAGCCAAGTGGGATTGGTGTACTGATCATTACCTGCAAGTATCATCAAGATTGGGTGAAAAAATGTTTGCTAAGATGTCAGGAAACTCGTAGTTTTTTGGAAGCTTGGCAACCCCTTTCAATGAATGTGATTCTCGTCAGTCTCTGCTTGGGGATTCTTCAATAGGACACAAACCATAGCGATAGAACTTGGAACTACATTATTGTGCCAAGTTTCAAAGAGCTAGCACAAACCGTGTTTGATTTAGAGTTCCAACTACATGTATCCATATAGGAGAAAACAGATGTGAACCTAAACATGAAAACGGTTACTGCAAAGGAACGGTTTGACCTAGAAGAACGAAATTTGGTGAGCCAAGTGTTGACTGGTGTACTGATCATTACCTGCAAGTATCATCAAGATTGGGTGAAAAAATGTTTCCTGAGATTTCAGGAAACTCGTAGTTTTTTGGAAGCTTCAGAACCCCTTCCAATGAATGTGATTCTCGTCAGTCTCTGCTTGCGGCTACTTCAATAGGACACAAACCATAGCGATAGAACATGGAACTACATTATTGTGCCAAGTTTCAAAGAGGTAGCACCAAACCGTGTTTCATTTAGAGTTCCAACTACATATATCCATATAGAGAAAACAGAGTGAAACCTAAACATGAAAACGGTTACTGAAAAGGAACGGTTTAACCTAGAAGAACGAAATTTGGTCAGCCAAGTGGGATTGGTGTACTTATCATTACCTGCCAGTACCATCAAGATTGGGTGAAAAAATGTTTGCTGAGATTTCAGGAAATTCGTAGATATTTGGAAGCTTGGCAACCCCTTTCAATGAATGTGATTCTCGTCAGTCTCTGCTTGGGGTTACTTCAATAGAACACAAACCATAGCGATAGAACTTGGAAGTACATTATTGTGCCAAGTTTCAAAGAGCTAGCACAAACCGTGTTTGATTTAGAGTTCCAACTACATGTATCCATATAGGAGAAAACAGAGTGAAACCTAAACATGAAAACGGTTACTGCAAAGGAACGGTTTAACCTAGAAGAACGAAATTTGGTGAGCCACGTGGGATTGGTATCCTTATCATTACCTGCCAGTATCATCAAGATTGGGTGAAAAAAATGTTTGCTGAGATTTCAGGAAACTCACAGTTTTTTGGAAGCTTGGCAACCCCTTTCAATGAAAGTGATTCTCGTCAGTCTCTGCTTGGGGCTACTTCCATAGGACACAAACCATAGCGATAGAACTTGGAACTACATTATTGTGTCAAGTTTCAAAGAGCTAGCACAAACCGTGTTTCATTTAGAGTTCCAACTACATGTATCCAAATAGGAGAAAACAGAGTGAAACCTAAACATGAAAACGTTACTGCAAAGGAACGGTTTTAACCTAGAAGAACGAAATTTGGTGAGCCGAGTGGGATTGGTGTACTGATCATTACCTGCCAGTACCATCAAGATTGGGTGAAAAAATGTTTGCTGAGATTTCAGGAAATTCGTAGTTTTTTGGAACCTTGGCAACCCCTTTCAATGAATGTGATTCTCGTCAGACTGTGCTTGGGGCTACTTCAACAGGACACAAACCATAGCGATAGAACTTGGAACTACATTATTGTGCCAAGTTTCCAAGAGCTAGCACAAACCGTGTTTGATTTAGAGTTCCAACTACATGTATCCATATAGGAGAAAACAGAGTGAAACCTAAACATGAAAACGGTTACTGCAAAGGAACGGTTTAACCTAGAAGAACGAAATTTGGTGAGCCAAAAGGGACTGGTGTACTGATCATTACCTGCAAGTATCATCAAGATTGGGTGAAAAAATGTTTGCTTAGATTTCAGGAAACTCGGAGTTTTTTGGAAGCTTGGCAACCCCTTTCAATGAAAGTGATTCTCGTCAGTCTCTGCTTTGGGCTACTTCCATAGGACACAAACCATAGCGATAGAACTTGGAACTACATTATTTTGCCAAGTTTCAAAGAGCTAGCACAAACCGTGTTTGATTTAGAGTTCCAACTACATGTATGCATATAGGAGAAAACAGAGTGAAACCTAAACATGAAAACGGTTACTGAAAAGGAACGGTTTAACCTAGAAGAAGGAAATTTGGTGAGCCAAGTGGGATTGGTGTACTTATCATTACCTGCCAGTATCATAAAGATTGGGTGAAAAAATGTTTGCTGAGATTTCAGGAAACTCGTAGTTTTTTGGAAGCTTGGCAACCCCTTTCAATGAAAGTGATTCTCGTCAGTCTCTGCTTGGGGCTACTTCCATAGGACACAAACCATAGCGATAGAACTTGGAACTACATTATTGTGCCAAGTTTCAAAGGCTAGCACAAACCGTGTTTGATTTAGAGTTCCAACTACATGTATCCATATAGGAGAAAACAGTGAAACCTAAACATGAAAACGGTTACTGCAAAGGAACGGTTTAACCTAGAAGAACGAAATTTGGTGAGCCAAGTGGGACTGGTGTACTGATCATTACCTGCAAGTATCATCAAGATTGGGTGAAAAAATGTTTGCTGAGATTTCAGGAAACTCGTAGTTTTTTGGAAGCTTCGGAACCCCTTCCAATGAATGTGATTCTCGTCAGTCTCTGCTTGCGGCTACTTCCATAGGACACAAACCATAGCGATAGAACTTGGAACTACATTATTGTGCCAAGTTTCAAAGAGCTAGCACAAACCGTGTTTGAGTTAGAGTTCCAACTACATGTATCCATATAGGAGAAAACAGAGTGAAACCTAAACATGAAAACGGTTTCTGCAAAGGAACGGTTTAACCTAGAAGAACGAAATTTGGTGAGCCAAGTGGGATTGGTGTACATATGATTACCTGCCAGTATCATCAAGATTGGGTGAAAAAATGTTTGCTGAGATTTCAGGAAACTCATAGTATTTTGGAAGCTTGGCAACCCCTTTCAATGAAAGTGATTCTCGTCAGTCTCTGCTTGGGGCGACTTCCATAGGACACAAACCATAGTGATAGAACTTGGAACTACATTATTGTGCCAAGTTTCAAAGAGCTAGCACAAACCGTGTTTGATTTAGAGTTCCAACTACATATATCCATATAGGAGAAAACAGAGTGAAACCTAAACATGAAAAGGTTACTGCAAAGGAACGGTTTAACCTAGAAGAACGAAATTTGGTGAGCCAAGTGGGATTGGTGTACTGATCATAACCTGCAAGTATCATCAAGATTGGGTGAAAAAATGTTTGCTGAGATTTCAGGAAACTCGTAGTTTTTTGGAAGCTTGGCAACCCCTTTCAATGAAAGTGATTCTCGTCAGTCTCTGCTTTGGGCTATTAAAATAGGACACAAACCATAGCGATAGAACTTGGAACTACATTATTGTGCCAAGTTTCAAAGAGCTAGCACAAACCGTGTTTCATTTAGAGTTCCAACTACATGTATCCATATAGGAGAAAACAGAGTGAAACCTAAACATGAAAACGGTTACTGCAAAGGAACGGTTTAACCTAGAAGAACGAAATTTGGTGAGCCAAGTGGGACTGGTGTACTGATCATTTCTTGGAAGTATCATCAAGATTGGGTGAAAAAATGTTTGCTGAGATTTCAGGAAACTCGGAGTTTTTGGGAAGCTTGGCAACCCCTTTCAATGAAACTGATTCTCGTCAGTCTCTGCTTTGGGCTACTTCCATAGGACACAAACCATAGCGATAGAACTTGGAACTACATTATTTTGCCAAGTTTCAAAGAGCTAGCACAAACCGTGTTTGATTTAGAGTTCCAACTACATGTATGCATATAGGAGAAAACAGAGTGAAACCTAAACATGAAAACGGTTACTGAAAAGGAACGGTTTAACCTAGAAGAAGGAAATTTGGTGAGCCAAGTGGGATTGGTGTACTTATCATTACCTGCCAGTATCATAAAGATTGGGTGAAAAAATGTTTGCTGAGATTTCAGGAAACTCGTAGTTTTTTGGAAGCTTGGCAACCCCTTTCAATGAAAGTGATTCTCGTCAGTCTCTGCTTGGGGCTACTACCATAGGACACAAACCATAGCGATAGAACTTGAAACTACATTATTGTGCCAAGTTTCAAAGGCTAGCACAAACCGTGTTTGATTTAGAGTTCCAACTACCTGTATCTATATAGGAGAAAACAGTGAAACCTAAACATGAAAACGGTTACTGCAAAGGAACGGTTTAACCTAGAAGAACGAAATTTGGTGAGCCAAGTGGGACTGGTGTACTGATCATTACCTGCAAGTATCATCAAGATTGGGTGAAAAAATGTTTGCTGAGATTTCAGGAAACTCGTAGTTTTTTGGAAGCTTGGGAACCCCTTCCAATGAATGTGATTCTCGTCAGTCTCTGCTTGCGGCAACTTCCATAGGACATAAACCATAGCGATAGAACTTGGAACTACATTATTGTGCCAAGTTTCAAAGAGCTAGCACAAACCGTGTTTGATTTAGAGTTCCAACTACATATATCCATATAGGAGAAAACAGAGTGAAACTTAAACATGAAAACGGTTACTGCAAAGGAACGGTTTAACCTAGAAGAACGAAATTTGGTGAGCCAAGTGGGATTGGTGTACTTATGATTACCTGCCAGTATCATCAAGATTGGGTGAAAAAATGTTTGCTGAGATTTCAGGAAACTCGTAGTTTTTTGGAAGCTTGGCAACCCCTTTCAATGAATGTGATTCTCGTCAGGCTCTGCTTGGGGTTACTTCCATAGGACACAAACCATAGCGATAGAACTTGGAACTACATTATTTTGCCAAGTTTCAAAGAGCTAGCACAAACTGTGTTTCATTTAGAGTTCCAAATACATGTATCCATATAGGAGAAAAGAGAGTGAAACCTAAACATGAAAACGGTTACTACAAAGGAACGGTTTAACCTAGAAGAACGAAATTTGGTGAGCCAAGTGGGACTGGTGTACTGATCATTACCTGCAAGTATCATCACGATTGGGTGAAAAAATGTTTGCTAAGATGTCAGGAAACTCGTAGTTTTTTGGAAGCCTGGCAACCCCTTCCAATGAATGTGAATCTCGTCAGTCTCTGCTTGGGGCTATTTCAATAGGACACAAACCATAGCAATAGAACTTGGAACTACATTATTGTGCCAAGTTTCAAAGAGCTAGCACAAACCGTGTTTCATTTAGAGTTCCAACTACATGTATCCATATAGGAGAAAACAGAGTGAAACCTAAACATGAAAACGGTTACTGCAAAGGAACTGTTTAACCTAGAAGAACGAAATTTGGTCAGCCAAGTGGGATTGGTGTACTTATCATTACTTGCCAGTACCATCAAGATTGGGTGAAAAAATGTTTGCTGAGATTTCAGGAAACTCGTAGTTTTTTGGAAGCTTGGCAACCCCTTTCAATGAATGTGATTCTCGTCAGTCTCTGCTTGGGGATTCTTCAATAGGACACAAACCATAGCGATAGAACTTGGAACTACATTATTGTGCCAAGTTTCAAAGAGCTAGCACAAAACCGTGTTTGATTTAGAGTTCCAACTACATGTATCCATATAGGAGAAAACAGAGTGAAACCTAAACATGAAAACGGTTACTGCAAAGGAACGGTTTGACCTAGAAGAACGAAATTTGGTGAGCCAAGTGGGACTGGTGTACTGATCATTACCTGCAAGTATCATCAAGATTGGGTGAAAAAATGTTTCCTGAGATTTCAGGAAACTCGTAGTTTTTTGGAAGCTTCAGAACCCCTTCCAATGAATGTGATTCTCGTCAGTCTCTGCTTGCGGCTACTTCAATAGGACACAAACCATAGTGATAGAACATGGAACTACATTATTGTGCCAAGTTTCAAAGAGGTAGCACAAACCGTGTTTCATTTAGAGTTCCAACTACATATATCCATATAGGAGAAAACAGAGTGAAACCTAAACATGAAAACGGTTACTGAAAAGGAACGGTTTAACCTAGAAGAACGAAATTTGGTCAGCCAAGTGGGATTGGTGTACTTATCATTACCTGCCAGGACCATCAAGATTGGGTGAAAAAATGTTTGCTGAGATTTCAGGAAATTCGTAGATATTTGGAAGCTTGGCAACCCCTTTCAATGAATGTGATTCTCGTCAGTCTCTGCTTGGGGTTACTTCAATAGAGCACAAACCATAGCGATAGAACTTGGAAGTACATTATTGTGCCAAGTTTCAAAGAGCTAGCACAAACCATGTTTGATTTAGAGTTCCAACTACATGTATCCATATAGGAGAAAACAGAGTGAAACCTAAACATGAAAACGGTTACTGCAAAGGAACGGTTTAACCTAGAAGAACGAAATTTGGTGAGCCATGTGGGATTGGTATCCTTATCATTACCTGCCAGTATCATCAAGATTGGGTGAAAAAAATGTTTGCTGATATTTCAGGAAACTCACAGTTTTTTGGAAGCTTGGCAACCCCTTTCAATGAAAGTGATTCTCGTCAGTCTCTGCTTGGGGCTACTTCCATAGGACACAAACCATAGCGATAGAACTTGCAACTACATTATTGTGTCAAGTTTCAAAGAGCTAGCACAAACCGAGTTTCATTTAGAGTTCCAACTACATGTATCCAAATAGAATAAAACAGAGTGAAACCTAAACATGAAAACGTTACTGCAAAGGAACGGTTTAACCTAGAAGAACGAAATTTGGTGAGCCAAGTGGGATTGGTGTACTGATCATTACCTGCCAGTACCATCAAGATTGGGTGAAAAAAATGTTTGCTGAGATTTCAGGAAATTCGTAGTTTTTTGGAACCTTGGCAACCCCTTTCACTGAATGTGATTCTCGTCAGTCTGTGCTTGGGGCTACTTCAACAGGACACAAACCATAGCGATAGAACTTGGAAGTACATTATTGTGCCAAGTTTCCAAGAGCTAGCACAAACCGTGTTTGATTTAGAGTTCCAACTACATGTATCCATATAGGAGAAAACAGAGTGAAACCTAAACATGAAAACGGTTACTGCAAAGGAACGGTTTAACCTAGAAGAACGAAATTTGGTGAGCCAAAAGGGACTGGTGTACTGATCATTACCTGCAAGTATCATCAAGATTGGGTGAAAAAATGTTTGCTTAGATTTCAGGAAACTCGGAGTTTTTTGGAAGCTTGGCAACCCCTTTCAATGAAAGTGATTCTCGTCAGTCTCTGCTTGGGGCTACTTCCATAGGACACAAACCATAGCGATAGAACTTGGAACTACATTATTGTGCCAAGTTTCAAAGGCTAGCACAAACCGTGTTTGATTTAGAGTTCCAACTACATGTATCCATATAGGAGAAAACAGTGAAACCTAAACATGAAAACGGTTTCTGCAAAGGAACCGTTTATCCTAGAAGAACGAAATTTGGTGAGCCAAGTGGGATTGGTGTACTTATCATTACCTGCCAGTATCATCAAGATTGGGTGAAGAAATGTTTGCTGAGATTTCAGGAAACTCGTAGTTTTTTGGAGCTTGGCAACCCCTTTCAATGAAAGTGATTCTCGTCAGTCTCTGCGTGGGGCTACTTCAATAGGACACAAACCAGAGCAATAGAACTTGGAACTACATTATTGTGCCACGTTTCAAAGAGCTACCACAAACCGTGTTTGATTTAGAGTTCCAACTACATGTATCCATATAGGAGAAAACAGAGTGAAACCTAAACATGAAAACGGTTACTGCAAAGGAACGGTTTAACCTAGAAGAACGAAATTTGGTGAGCCGAGTGGGATTGGTGTACTGATCATTACCTGCCAGTATCATCAAGATTGGGTGAAAAAATGTTTGCTGAGATTTCAGGAAACTCGTAGTTTTTGGAAGCTTGGCAACCCCTTTGAATGAATGTGATTCTCGTCAGTCTCTGCTTGGGGCTACTTCAATAGGACACAAACCATAGCGATAGAACTTGGAACTACATTATTGTGCCAAGTTTCAAAGAGCTATCACAAACCTCGTTTGATTTAGAGTTCCAACTACATGTATCCATATAGGAGAAAACAGTGAAACCTAAACATGAAAATGGTTACTGCAAAGGAACGGTTTAACCAAGAAGAACGAAATTTAGTGAGCCAAGTGGGATTGGTGTACTTATCATTACCTGCCAGTATCATCAAGATTGGGAGAAAAAATGTTTGCTGAGATTTCAGGAAACCCGTAGTTTTTTGGAAGCTAGGGAACCCCTTCCAATGAATGTGATTCTCGTCAGTCTCTGCATGGGGCTACTTCAATAGGACACAAACCATAGCGATACAACTTTTAAATACATTATTGTGCCAAGTTTCAAAGAGCTAGCACAAACCGTGTTTGATTTAGAGTTCCAACTACATGTATCCATATAGGAGAAACCAGAGTGAAACCTAAACATGAAAACGGTTACTGCAAAGGTACGGTTTAACCGAGAAGAACGAAATTTGGTGAGACTATTGGGACTGGTGCCCTGAACATTTCCTGGAAGTATCATCACGATTGGGTGAAAACATGTTTGCTGAGATTTCAGGAAACTCGTAGTTTTTGGAAGCTTGGCAACCCCTTTCAATGAATGTGATTCTCGTCAGTCTCTGCTTGGGGCTACTTCAATAGGACACAAACCATAGCGATAGAACTTGGAACTACATTATTGTGCCAAGATTCAAAGAACTACCACAAACCGTGTTTGATTTAGAGTTCCAACTACATGTATCCATATAGGAGAAAACAGAGTGAAACCTAAACATGAAAACGGTTTCTGCAAAGGAACCCTTTATCCTAGAAGAACGAAATTTGGTGAGCCAAGTGGGATTGGTGTAGTTATCATTACCTGCCAGTATCATCAAGATTGGGTGAAGAAATGTTTGCTGAGATTTCAGGAAACTCGTAGTTTTTTGGAGCTTGGCAACCCCTTTCAATGAAAGTGATTCTCGTCAGTCTCTGCTTGGGGCTACTTCAATAGGACACAAACCAGAGCAATAGAACTTGGAACTACATTATTGTGCCACGTTTCAAAGAGCTACCACAAACCGTGTTTGATTTAGAGTTCCAACTACATGTATCCATATAGGAGAAAACAGAGTGAAACCTAAACATGAAAACGGTTACTGCAAAGGAACGGTTTAACATAGAAGAACGAAATTTGGTGAGCCAAGTGGGACTGGTGTACTGATCATTACCTGCAAGTATCATCAAGATTGGGTGAAAAAATGTTTGCTGAGATTTCAGGAAACTCGGAGTTTTTTGGAAGCTTGGCAACCCCTTCCAATGAATGTGATTCTCGTCAGTCTCTGCTTGGGGCTACTTCAATAGGACACAAACCATAGCGATAGAACTTGGAACTACATTATTGTGCCACGTTTCAAAGAGCTAGCAGAAACCTCGTTTGATTTAGAGTTCCAACTACATGTATCCATATAGGAGAAAACATGAAAACGGTTACTGCAAAGGAACGGTTTAACCAAGAAGAATGAAATTTGGTGAGCCAAGTGGGATTGGTGTACTTATCATCACCTGCCAGTATCATCAAAATTGGGTGAAAAAATGTTTGCTGAGATTTCAGGAAACCCGTAGTTTTTTGGAAGCTTGGCAACCCCTTTCAATGAATGTGATTCTCGTCAGTCTCTGCTTGGGGCTACTTCAATAGGACACAAACCATAGCGATAGAACTTGGAACTACATTATTGTGCCAAGTTTCAAAGAGCTAACAGATACCGTGTTTGATTTATAGTTCCAACTACATTTATCCATATAGGAGAAAACAGAGTGAAACCTAAACATGAAAACGGTTACTGCAAAGGAACTGTTTAACCAAGAAGAACGAAATTTGGTGAGCCAAGTGCGATTGGTGTACTTATCATTACCTGCCAGTATCATCAAGATTGGGTGAAAAATGTTTGCTGAGATTTCAGGAAACCCGTAGTTTTTTGGAAGCTTGGCAACCCCTTTCAATGAAAGTGATTCTCGTCAGTCTCTGCTTGGGTCTACTTCCATTGGACACAAACCATAGCGATAGAACTTGGAACTACATTATTGTGCGAAGTTTCAAAGAGCTAGCACAAACCGTGTTTGATTTAGAGTTCCAACTACATGTATCCATATAGGAGAAAACAGAGTGAAACCTAAACATGAAAACGGTTACTGCAAAGGAACGGTTTAACCTAGAAGAACGAAATTTGGTGAGCCAAGTGGGATTGGTGTACTGATCCTTACCTGCAAGTATCATCAAGTTTGGGTGACATAGCACAAGAGTTAATAACAAGAATCAACAAATGGGACTTACTTAAACTAAAAAGTTTTTCCTCAGGAAGCGAAACAATAAGAGAGGTAAATAGGGAGCCTACATCCTGGGAACAAATTTTTACTCCTCACACTTCAGATAGAGGCCTAATATCCAGAGTATACAAAGAACTCAAAAAATTAGACAATAAGATAGCAAATAACCCAATCAACAAATGGGCCAAGGACCTGAACAGACACTTCTCAGAGGAGGATATACAATCAATCAACAAGTACATGAAAAAAATGCTCACCATCTCTAGCAGTCAGAGAAATGCAAATCAAAACCACCCTAAGATACCATCTCACTCCAGTAAGATTGGCAGCCACTATGAAGTCAAACAACAACAAGTGCTGGCGAGGATGTGGAGAAAAGGGTACTCTTGTACATTGCTGGTGGGACTGCAAATTGGTGTGGCCAATTTGGAAAGCAGTTTGGAGATTCCTGGAAAAGCTGGGAATGGAACCACCATTTGACCCTGCTATTGCCCTTCTCGGACTATTCCCTGAAGACCTTAAAAGAGCATGCTACAGGGATGCTGCCACATCGATGTTCATAGCAGCACAATTCACAATAGCTAGACTGTGGACCCAACCCAGATGCCCTTCAATAGATGAATGGATAAAAAAAATGTGGCATCTATACACAATGGAGTACTATGCAGCAATAAAAAATGACAAAATCATAGAATTTGCAGGGAAATGGATGGCACTAGAGGAGATTATGCTTAGTGAAGCTAGTCAATCCCAAAAAAAACAAATACCAAATGTCTTCTTTGATATAATGAGAGCAACTATGAACAGAGCAGGGAGGAAGAGCAGGAAGAAAAGATTAACATTAAACAGAGACTTGAGATGGGAGGGAAAGGGAGAGAAAAGGGAAATTGCATGGAAATGAAGGGAGACTCTCATTGCTATACAATATTACATATAAGAGGTTGTGAGGGGAATGGGAAAATTAACAAGGAGAGAAATGATTTACAATAGATGCGGTAGAGCGAGAAGATGGGAGGGGAGAGGAGGGGGGATATTAGGGGATAGGAAAAGTAGCAGAATACAACAATTACTAATTGGGCATTATGTAAAATTGTGGACGTGTAACCGACGTGATTCTGCAGTCTGCATTTGGGGTAAAATTGGGAGTTCATAACCCACTTCAATCTAATGTATGAAATATGATATGTCATGAGCTTTGTAATGTTGTGAACAACCAATAAAAAAAATAATAAAAAAATAATAAAAAAAAGAAAATACCAACTTTAAAAAGAAAAAAAAAGATTGGGTGAAAAAATGTTTGCTGAGATTTCAGGAAATTCGTAGTTTTTTAGAAGCTTGGCAACCACCTTCAATGAATGTGATTCTCGTCAGTCTCTGCTTGGGGCTACATCAATTGGACACAAACCATAGCGATAGAACTTGGAACTACATTATTGTGCCAAGTTTCAAAGAGCTAGCACAAACCGTGTTTGATTTAGAGTTCCAACTACATGTATCCATATAGGAGAAAAGAGAGTGAAACCTAAACATGAAAACGGTTACTGCAAAGGAACGGTTTAACCTAGAAGAACGAAATTTGGTGAGCCAAGTGGGACTGGTGTACTAATCATTACCTGCAAGTATCATCAAGATTGGGTGAAAAAATGTTTGCTGAGATTTCAGGAAACTCGTAGTTTTTGGGAAGCTTGGCAACCCCTTCCAATGAATGTTTTTCTCTTCAGTCTCTTCTTGGGGCTACTTCCATAGGACACAAACCATAGCGATAGAACTTGGAACTACATTATTGTGCCAAGTTTCAAAGAGCTAGCACAAACCATGTTTTATTTAGAGTTCCAACTACATGTATCCATATAGTAGAAAACAGAGTGAAACCTAAACATGAAAACGGTTTCTGCAAAGGAACCGTTTAACCTAGAAGAACGAAATTTGGTGAGCCAATTGGGATTGGTGTACTGATCATTACCTGCCAGTACCATCAAGATTGGGTGAAAAAATGCTTGCTGAGATTTCAGGAAACTCGTAGTTTTTTGGAAGCTTGGCAACCCGTTTCAATTAAAGTGATTCTCGTCAGTCTCTGCTTGGGGCTACTTCAATAGGACACAAACCATAGCGATGGAACTTGGAAGTACATTATTGTGCCAAGTTTCAAAGAGCTAGCACAAACCGTGTTTGATTTAGAGTTCCAACTACATGTATCCATATAGGAGAAAACAGAGTGAAACCTAAACATGAAAACGGTTACTACAAAGGTACGGTTTAGCCTAGAAGAACGAAATTTGGTGAGCCAAGTGGGATTGGTGTACTTATCATTACCTGGCAGTATCATCAAGATTGGGTGAAGAAATGTTTGCTGAGATTTCAGGAAACTCGTAGTTTTTTGGAAGCTTGGCAAACCCTTTCAATGAAAGTGATTCTTGCCAGTCTCTGCTTGGGGCTACTTCAATAGGACACAAACCATAGAGATAGAACTTGGAACTACATTATTGTGCCAAGTTTCAAAGAGCTAACAGAAACCGTGTTTGATTTAGAGTTCCAACTACATGTATCCATATAGGAGAAAACAGAGTGAAACCTAAACATGAAAACGGTTACTACAAAGGTACGGTTTAATCGAGAAGAACGAAATTTGATGAGCCAATTGGGACTGGTGTACTGATCATTACCTGCAAGTATCATCAATATTGGGTGAAAAAATGTTTGCTGAGATTTCAGGAAACTCGTAGTTTTTGGAAGCTTGGCAACCCCTTTCAATGAATGTGATTCTCGTCAGTCTCTGCTTGGGGCTACTTCAATAGGACACAAACCATAGCGATAGAACTTGGAACTACATTATTGTGCCAAGTTTCAAAGAGCTAGCACAAACCGTGTTTGATTTAGAGTTCCAACTACATGTATCCATATAGGAGAAAACAGAGTGAAACCTAAACATGCAAACGGTTACTGCAAAGGAACGGGTAAAACTAGAAGAACGAAATTTGGTGAGCCAAGTGGGATTGGTGTACTGATCATTACCTGCCAGTATCATCAAGATTTGGTGAAAAAATGTTTGCTGAGATGTCAGGAAACTCGTAGTTTTTTGTAAACTTGGCAAATCCTTTCAATGAAAGTGATTCTCGTCAGTCTCTGCTTGGGGCTACTTCCATAGGACACAAACCATAGCGATAGAACTTGGAACGACATTATTGTGCCAAGTTTCAAAGAGCTAGCACAAACCGTGTTTGATTTACAGTTCCAACTACATGTATCCATATAGGAGAAAACAGAGTGAAACCTAAACATGAAAACGGTTCCTGCAAAGGAACGGTTTAACCTACAAGAACGAAATTTGGTGAGCCAAGTGGGACTGGTGTACTGATCATTACCTGCAAGTATCATCAAGATTGGGTGAAAAAATGTTTGCTGAGATTTCAGGAAACTCGCAGTTTTTTGGAAGCTTGGGAACCCCTTCCAATGAATGTGATTCTCGTCAGTCTCTGCTTGGGGCTACTTCAATAGGACACAAACCATAGCGATAGAACTTGGAAATACATTATTGTGCCAAGTTTCAAAGAGCTAGCACAAACCGTGTTTGATTTAGAGTTCCAACTACATGTATCCATATAGGAGAAAACAGAGTGAAACCTAAACATGAAAACGGTTACTGCAAAGGTACGGTTTAACCTAGAAGAACGAAATTTGGTGAGCCAATTGGGACTGGTGTACTGATCATTTCCTGGAAGTATCATCAATATTGGGTGAAAAAATGTTTGCTGATATTTTAGGAAACTCGTAGTTTTTGGAAGCTTGGCAACCCCTTTCAATTAATGTGATTCTCGTCAGTCTATGCATGGGGCTACTTCAATAGGACACAAACCATAGCGATAGAACTTGGAACTACATTATTGTGCCAAGTTTCAAAGAGCTAGCACAAACCGTGTTTGTTTTAGAGTTCCAAATACATGTTTCCATATAGGAGAAAAAAGAGTGAAACCTAAGCATGAAAACGGTTACTGCAACGGAACGGTTTAACCTAGAAGAACGAAATTTGGTGAGCCAAGTTGACTGGTGTACTGATCATTACCTGCAAGTATCATCAACATTGGGTGAATAAATGTTTGCTGAGATTTCAGGAAACTCGTAGTTTTTTGGAAGCTTGGCATCCCCTTCCAATGAATGTGATTCTCGTCAGTCTCTGCTTGGGGCTACTTCAATAGGATAAAAAACCATAGCGATAGAACTTTGATCTACATTATTGTGCAAAGTTTCAAAGAGCTAGCACAAACCGTGTTTGATTTAGAGTTCCAACTACATGTATCCATATAGGAAAAAACAGAGTGAAACCTAAACATGAAAACGGTTACTGCAAAGGAACGGTTTAACCTAGAAGAACGAAATTTGGTGAGCCAAGTGGGATTGGTGTACTGATCATTACCTGCCAGTATCATCAAGATTTGGTGAAAAAATGTTTGCTGAGATTTCAGGAAACTCGTAGTTTTTTGTAAGCTTGGCAAACCCTTTCAATGAAAGTGATTCTCGTCAGTCTCTGCTTGGGGCTGTTTCAATAGGACACAAACCATAGCGATAGAACTTGGAACTACATTATTGTGCCAAGTTTCAAAGAGCTAGCACAAACCGTGTTTGATTTAGAGTTCCAACTACATGTATCCATATAGGAGAAAACAGAGTGAAACCTAAACATGAAAACGGTTACTGCAAAGGAACGGTTTAACCTACAAGAACGAAATTTGGTCAGCCAAGTGGGACTGGTGTACTGATCATTACCTGCAAGTATCATCAAGATTGGGTGAAAAATGTTTGCTGAGATATCAGGAAACTCGTAGTTTTTTGGAAGCTAGGGAACCCCTTCCAATGAATGTGATTCTCGTCAGTCTCTGCTTGGGGCTACTTCCATAGGACACAAACCATAGCGATAGAACTTGCAACTACATTATTGTGCCAAGTTTCAAAGAGCTAACAGAAACCGTGTTTGATTTAGAGTTCCAACTACATGTATCCATGTAGGAGAAAACAGAGTGAAAGCTAAACATGAAAACGGTTACTACAAAGGAACGGTTTAACCTAGAAGAACGAAATTTGGTGAGCCAAGTGGGACTGGTGTACTGATCATTACTTCCAAGTATCACCACGATTGGGTGAAAAAATGTTTGCTGAGATTTCAAGAAACTCGTAGTTTTTTGGAAGCTTGGCAACGCCTTTCAATGAAAGTGATTCTCGTCAGTGTCTCTTGGGGCTACTTCAATAGGACACAAACCATAGCGATAGAACTTGTAACTACATTCTTGTGCCAAGTTTCAAAGAGCTAGCAAAAACTGTGTTTGATTTAGACTTCCAACTACATGTATCCATATAGGAGAAAACAGAGTGAAACCTAAACATGAAAACGGTTACTGCAAAGGAACGGTTTAACCTAGAAGAACGAAATTTGGTTAGCTAAGTGGGATTGGTGTACTTATCATTACTTGCCAGTATCATCAAGATTGGGTGAAAAAATGTTTGCTGAGATTTCAGGAAACTCGCAGTTTTTTGGAAGCTAGGGAACGCCTTGCAATGAATGTGATTCTCGTCAGTCTCTGCTAGGGGCTACTTCCATAGGACACAAACCATAGCGATACAACTTGCAACTACATAATTGTGCCAAGTTTCAAAGCGCTAGCACAAACCGTGTTTGATTTAGAGTTCCAACTACATGTATCCATATAGGAGAAAACAGAGTGAAACCTAAACATGAAAACGGTTACTGCAAAGGAACGGTTTAACCTAGAAGAACGAAATTTGGTGAGCCAAGTGGGATTGGTGTACTTATCATTACTTGCCAGTATCATCAAGATTGGGTGAAAAAATGTTTGCTGAGATTTCAGGAAACTCACAGTTTTTTGGAAGCTAGGGAACCCCTTCCAATGAATGTGATTCTCGTCAGTCTCTGCTTGGGGCTACTTCCATAGGACACAAACCATAGGGATACAACTTGCAACTACATAATTGTGCCAAGTTTCAAAGAGCTAGCACAAACCGTGTTTGATTTAGAGTTCCAACTACATGTATCCATGTAGGAGAAAACAGAGTGAAACCTAAACATGAAAACGGTTACTGCAAAGGAACGGTTTAACCTAGAAGAACGAAATTTGGTGAGCCAAGTGGGATTGGTGTACTGATCATTACCTGCCAGTATCATCAAAATTGGGAGAAAAACTGTTTGCTGAGATTTCAGGAAACTCGTAGTTTTTTGGAAGCTTGGCAACCCCTTTCAATGAAAGTGATTCTCGTCAGCCTCTGTTTGGGGCTACTTCAATAGGACACAAACCATAGCGATGGAACTTGGAACTACATTATTGTGCCAAGTTTCAAAGACCTAACAGAAACCGTGTTTGATTTATAGTTCCAACTACATGTATCCATATAGGAGAAAACCGAGTGAAACCTAAACATGAAAACGGTTTCTGCAAAGGAACGGTTTAACCTAGAAGAACGAAATTTGGTGAGCCAAGTGGGACTGGTGTACTGATCATTACCTGCAAGTATCATCAAGATTGGGTGAAAAAAATGTTTGCTGAGATTTCAAGAAACTCGTAGTTTTTTGGAAGCTTGCAAACCCCTTCCAATGAATGTGATTCTCGTCAGTCTCTGCTTGGGGCTACTTCAATAGGACACAAACCATAGCGATAGAAATTGGAACTACATTATTGTGGCAAATTTCAAAGAGCTAACAGAAACAGTGTTTGATTTAGAGTTCCAACTACATGTATCCATATAGGAGAAAACAGAGTGAAACCTAAACATGAAAACTGTTACTGCAAAGGAACGGTTTAACCTAGAATAACGAAATTTGGTGAGACAAGTGGGATTGCTGTAATGATCATTACCTACAAGTATCATCAAGATTGGGTGAAAAAATGTTTGCTGAGATTTCAGGAAACTCGTAGTTTTTTGGAAGCTTGGCAACCCCTTTCAATGAAAGACATTCTCGTCAGTCTCTGCTTGGGGCAACTTCAATAGGACACAAACCATAGCGATAGAACTTGTAACTACATTTTTGTGCCAAGTTTCAAAGAACTAGCACAAACCGTGTTTGATTTAGACTTGCAAATACATGCATCCATATAGGAGAAAACAGAGTGAAACCTAAACATGAAAACGGTTACTGCAAAGGATCGGTTTAACCTAGATGAACGAAATTTGGTGAGCCAAGTGGGACTAGTTTACTGATCATTACCTGCAAGTATCATCAAGATTGGGTGAAAAAATGTTTGCTGAGATTTCAAGAAACTCGTAGATTTTGGAAGCTTGGCAACCCCTTCCAATGAATGTGATTCTAGTCAGTCTCTGATTGGGGCTACTTCAATAGCACACAATCCATAGCGAAAGGACTTGGAACTACATTATTGTGCCAAGTTTCAAAGAGCTAGCACAAACCGTGTTTGATTTAGAGTTCCAACTACATGTATCCATATAGGAGAAAACAGAGTGAAACCTAAACATGAAAACGGTTACTGCAA
Organism: Urocitellus parryii; assembly: GCF_045843805.1. NCBI lineage: Eukaryota > Metazoa > Chordata > Mammalia > Rodentia > Sciuridae > Urocitellus > Urocitellus parryii. Next base: position 32,891 of record NW_027553557.1, read on the forward strand.
AAGAACGGTTTAACCTACAAGAACGAAATTTGGTGAGCCAAGTTGGATTGGTGTACTGATCATTACCTGCAAGTATCATCAAGATTGGGTGAAAAAATGTTTGCTGAGATTTCAGGAAACTCGTAGTTTTTTGGAAGCTTGGCAACCCCTTCCAATGAATGTGATTCTCTTCAGTCTCTGTTTGGGGCTACTTCAATAGGACACAAACCATAGCGATAGAACTTGTAATTACATTATTGTGCCAAGTTTCATTGAGCTTGCACAAACCGTGTTTGATTTAGATTTCCAACTACATGTATCCATATAGGAGAAAACAGAGTGAAACCTAAACATGAAAACGGTTACTGCAAAGGAACGGTTTAACCTAGAAGAACGAAATTTGGAGAGCCTAGTGGGAATAGTGTACTGATCATTACCTGCAAGTATCATCAAGATTGGGTGAAAAAATGTTTGCTAAGATTTCAGGAAACTCGTAGTTTTTTGGAAGCGTGGCAACCCCTTCCAATGAATGTGATTCTCTTCAGTCTCTGTTTGGGGCTACTTCAATAGGACACAAACCATAGCGATAGAACTTGGAACTAAATTATTGTGCCAAGTTTCAAAGAGCTAGCACAAACCGTGTTTGATTTAGAGTTCCAAATACATGTATCTATATAGGAGAAAACAGAGTGAAACCTAAACATGAAAACGGTTACTGCAAAGGAACAGTTTAACCTAGAAGAACGAAATTTGGTGAGCCAAGTGGGATTGGTGTACTGATCATTTCCTGCCCGTATCATCAAGATTGGGTGAAATAATATTTGCTGAGATTTCAGGAAACTCGTAGTTTTTTGGAAGCTTGGCAACCCCTTTCAATGAAAGAGATTCTCGTCAGTCTCTGGTTGGGGCTACTTCAATAGGACACAAACCATAGCGATAGAACTTGGAATTACATTATTCTGCCAAGTTTCATTGAGCTTGCACAAACCGTGTTTGATTTAGAGTTCCAACTACATGTATCCATATAGGAGAAAACAGAGTGAAACCTAAACATGAAAACGGTTACTGCAAAGGAACGCTTTAACCTACAAGAACGAAATTTGGTGAGCCAAGTGGGACTGGTGTACTGATCATTACCTGCCAGTATCATCAAGATTGAGTGAAAAAAATGTTTGCTGAGATTTCAGGAAACTCGCAGGTTTTGGAAGCTTGGGAACACCTTCCAATGAATGTGATTCTCGTCAGTCTCTGCTTGGGGCTACTTCAATAGGACACAAACCATAGCGATAGAACTTGGAACTAAATTATTGTGCCAAGATTCAAAGAGCTAGCACAAACCGTGTTTGATTTAGAGTTCCAACTACATGTATCCATATAGGAGAAAACAGAGTGAAACCTAAACATGAAAACGGTTACTGCAAAAGAACGGTTTAACCTAGAAGAACGAAATTTGGTGAGCCAAGTGGGATTGGTGTACTGATCATTACCTGCAAGTATCATCAAGATTGGGTGAAAAACTGTTTGCTGAGATTTCAGGAAACTCGTAGTTTTTTGGAAGCGTGGCAACCCCTTCCAATGAATGTGATTCTCTTCAGTCTCTGTTTGGGGCTACTTCAATAGGACACAAACCATAGCGATAGAACTTGTAATTACATTATTGTGCCAAGTTTCAAAGAGCTAGCACAAACCGTCTTTGATTTAGAGTTCCAAATACATGTATCCATATAGGAGAAAACAGAGTGAAACCTAAACATGAAAACGGTTACTGCAAAGGAACGGTTTAACCTAGAAGAACGAAATTTGGTGAGCCAAGTTGACTGGTGTACTGATCATTACCTGCAAGTATCATCAACATTGGGTGAATAAATATTTGCTGAGATTTCAGGAAACTCGTAGTTTTTTGGAAGCTTGGCATCCCCTTTCAATGAATGTGATTCTCGTCAGTCTTTGCTTGGGGCTACTTCAATAGGATAAAAAACCATAGCGATAGAACTTTGATCTACATTATTGTGCGAAGTTTCAAAGAGCTAGCACAAACCGTGTTTGATTTAGAGTTCCAAATACATGTATCCATATAGGAGAAAACAGAGTGAAGCCTAAACATGAAAACGGTTACTGCAAAGGAACGGTTTCACCGAGAAGAACGAAATTTGGTGAGCCAAGTGGGATTGGTGTACTGATCATTACCTGCCAGTATCAACAAGATTTGGTTAAAAAATGTTTGCTGAGATTTCAGGAAACTCGTAGTTTTTTGTAAGCTTGGCAAACCCTTTCAATGCAAGTGATTCTCGTCAGTCTTATCTTGGGGCTATTTCAATAGGACACAAACCAGAGCGATAGAACTTGGAACTACATTATTGTGCCAAGTTTCAAAGAGCTAACAGAAACCGTGTTTGATTTAGAGTTCCTACTACATGTATCCATATAGGAGAAAACAGAGTGAAACCTAAACATGAAAACGGTTACTGCAAAGGAACGGTTTAACCTAGAAGAACGAAATTTGGTGAACCAAGTGGGATTGGTGTACTGATCATTACCTGCCAGTATCATCAAGATTTGGTGAAAAAATGTTTGCTGAGATTTCAGGAAACTCGTAGTTATTTGTAAGCTTGGCAAACCCTTTCAATGAAAGTGATTCTCGTCAGTCTCTGCTTTTGGCTATTTCAATAGGACACAAACCATAGCGATAGAACTTGGAACTACATTATTGTGCAAAGTTTCAAAGAGCTAGCACAAACCGTGTTTGATTTAGAGTTCCAACTACATGTATCCATATAGGAGAAAACAGAGTGAAACCTAAAAATGAAAACGGTTACTGCAAAGGAACGGTTTAACCTACAAGAACGAAATTTGGTGAGCCAAGTGGGACTGGTGTACTGATCATTACCTGCAAGTATCATCAAGATTGGGTGAAAAAATGTTTGCTGAGATTTCAGGAAACTCGCAGTTTTTTGGAAGCTAGGGAACCCCTTCCAATGAATGTGATTCTCGTCAGTCTCTGCTTGGGGCTACTTCCATAGGACACAAACCATAGCGATAGAACTTGCAACTACATTACTGTGCCAAGTTTCAAAGAGCTAACAGAAACCGTGTTTGATTTAGAGTTCCAACTACATGTATCCATATAGGAGAAAACAGAGTGAAACCGAAACATGAAAACAGTTACTGCAAAGGAACGGTTTAACCTAGAAGAACGAAATTTGATGAGCCAAGTGGGACTGGTGTACTGATCATTACTTCCAAGTATCATCACGATTGGGTGAAAAAATGTTTGCTGAGATTTCAAGAAACTCGTAGTTTTTTGGAAGCTTGGCAACCCCTTTCAATGAAAGTGATTCTCGTCAGTCTCTCTTGGGGCTACTTCAATAGGACACAAACCATAGCGATAGAACATGTAACTACATTATTGTGCCAAGTTTCAAAGAGCTAGCAAAAACCGTGTTTGATTTAGACTTCCAACTACATGTATCCATATAGGAGAAAAGAGAGTGAAA
>NW_027553558.1:0-5000 GCF_045843805.1 Urocitellus parryii
CCCTAACTCTACGCCCTAACCCTAACCCATAACCCTTACTCTAACTCTAACCCTAACCCTAACCCTAATCCTAATCCGAACCCTAACTCTAACCCTAAACCTAACCCTATGCCTAACCTAACCCTAACCCTAACCCTAACCCTCAACCGAACGCTAGCACGAACCCGAACCTAAACTAACCCTAACCCAAACCCTAACCCTAACCCTCTCCCGAACCCTAACCCTAACCATAACCCTAACCATAACCCTAAACCGAACCCAAACCTTAACCCGAACCCTAAAATGAACACTAACCCTAACCCTAAACCTAAACGTAACCCGATCCCTAAGCCTAAACCGAACCCTAACACTAACCCTAACACTAAACCTAAACCTAATGCGAACCCTAAACCTAACCCGAACCCTAACCCTAACCCTAACCCGAACCCGAACCATAACCCTAACCCTAACCCTAATCCGAACCCGAACCAGACACCAAACTGAACACGAACCCTAACCCTAACCAGAACCCTAATTTTAACCCTATCCCTAATCCTAAACCTAACCCTACCGGAACCAGAACCCAAACCCGAAGACTAACCTTAACCCTAACCCAAAACCTAACCCTAGCACTAACCCTAACCCCGAACCCGAACCCTAAAACTAACCCTAAACCTAACCTGAACACTAAACCTAAACCGAACCTGAAACCTTACCCTTACCCTTACCCTAACCCTAACCCTAACCCTAACCCTAAACCTAACCCTAACCCTAACCCTAACCCTAAACCTAACCCAAACCCGAACCCTAACCCTAACCCTAACCTAACCCTACACCGAACCCGAACCCTAACCCTAACGCTTTCCCTAACACTAACCCTAACACGAACCCGAACACTAACCCGAACCCTAAACCTAACCCGAACCCTAAACCGAGCCCGAACCCTAACCCTGACCCTAAACCTAACCCTAAAAACAAACCCTAACCCTAACCCTAACAACAAACCCTAACCCTACCCTAACCCTAACCTGAAACTAACCCTAACCCTACCCCTAACCCGAACCGGAACCCGAACCCTAACCCTAACCCTAACCCTAACAACAAACCGTAACCCTACCACAAACCTGAACCCGAGGCCTAACCAGAACCCTAACCCTAACCGAAACCCTAAGCCTAACCCGAAACCGACACTGAACACTAACCCTAACCCTAACTCTAAGGCTAACCCTAACCCTAAACCGATCCCTAACTCTGACCCGAACACAAACACTAACCCTAACCCGAACCCTAACTCTAACCCTAACCCTAACCCTATCCCAAACCCTAACCCGAACCCTAACCCTAACCCTAACCCTAAACCGAACCCGAACCCTAACCCTAACGCTAACCCGAACCCTAACACTAACACTAACCCTAACGCTAACCCTAACCCTAACCCTAACCCCTAAACCTAACCCTAACCCTAACCCTAACCCTAAACCTAACCCAAACCCGAACCCGAACACTAACCCTAAACCTAACCCTAAACCAAACCCAAACCCTAACCCTAACCCTATCCCTAACACTAACCCTAACCCTAATCCGAACACTAAACCGAACCCTAAACCTAACCCGAACCCTAAACCGAACCCTAACCCTAACCCTAACAACAAACCCTAACCCTAACCCTAACAACAAACCCTAACCCTAACCCTAACTCTAACCCGAAACTAACCCTAACCCTAACCCGAACCCGAACCTGAGCCCGAACCCTAACCCTAACCCTAAAAACAAACCCTAATCCTACCCCGAAACCAAACCCGAGGCCTAACCAGAACCCAAACCCTAACCGAAACCATAACCCTAACCCGAACCCGAACGCTAACCCTAACCCGAACCCTAATTCTAACCCTAACCCTAACCCTATCCCTAACACTAACCCGAACCCAAACCCTAACCCTAACGCTAAACCGAACCCAAACCCTAACCCTAACGCTAACCTTAACGCTAACCCTAACCCTAACCCTAAACCGAACCCTAACCCTAACCTGAACCCTAACACTATCCCTAAACCGAAAACAAACCCAAAACCCTAACCCTAAACCTAACCCTAACCCTAACACTTATCCGAATCCTAACCCTAACTGTAACCCTAATCCTAACCCTAACCCTAACCCTAACCCTAACCCGACTCCGATCCCTAATCCTAACACTAACCCTAACCTTAATCCGAACCCTAACCCTAACGCGAACCCAAACCCGAACCCTAAACCTAACACTAACCCGAACCCTAACCATAACCGAAACCCTAACCCGAAACCGAACCTGAATCCTAACCCTAACCCTAAACCGAAACCTAACCCTAACCCTAAACCTAACCCTAACCCAAATCCTAATTCGAACCCTAACCCTAAACCCAACTCTAACCCTTACCCGAAACCTAACCCTAACTCTAACCCAAAAGTAACCCTAACCCTAACCCTAACCCTACTCCGATCCCTAAACCTAACACTAACCCAAACCCGAAACCGAACCCTAACTATAACCCTAACCCGAAACCGAACCCTAAACCTAACTCTAACCCTTACCGGAACCCGAACCTAAATCCTAATCCTAACACTAACCCGAAAACTAACCCTAACCCTAACCCGAACCCGAACCCTAACTCTAACCCTAACCCTAACCCTAAACCTATCCCTAACCTAAAACCAGACCCTAGTCCTAACCCTAACTTTAACCCACCCCGAACCCAAATCCTAAATCTAACCATAACCATAAACCTAACCCTAAACCTAACCCAATCCCTAACCCTAACACTAACCCTAACCATAAACCCAACCCGAACCTGAACCTGTACCCTTACCCTAACCCAAACACTAACCCTATTCCTAACCCTAACCCTAACCCTAACACGAACCCTAAGCCGAACCCTAACCGAAAACATAACCCTAACCCGAACCCGAAACCTAACCCTAACCCTAACCCTACCCCTAACCCTAACCGTAACCCGAAATCTAACCCTAACCCTAACCCTAACCTGAAACCGAACCCGAAACCTAACCCTAAATCGAACCCGGAACCGAACCCTAACCCTAACCCGAACCCTAACCCTAACCGTAACCGTAACCCTAACCCTAACCCTAACCCTTACCTTAAGCCTAACCCGAATCCTAACCCAAACCCGAACCCGAACCCTAACCGTAACCCAAACCCTAACTCTAACCCTAAACCTAACCCTATGCCTAACGCTAACATTAACCCTAACCCTAAACTGAACCCTAACACGAACCTGAAACCTAACCTAACCCTAACCCTCTCCCGAACCCTACCCTAACCATAACCCTAACCCTAACACTAAACCGAACCCGAACCTGAACCCGAACCCTAAAATGAACCCTAACCCTAACCCTAAACCTAACAGTAACACGATCCCTAAGCCTAAACCGAACCCGAACCCAAACCCTAACACTAACAATAACACTAAATCTAACCCTAAACCTAATGCGAACCCTAAACCTAACCCGAACCCTAACCCTAACCCTAACCCTAACCCTACCCCTAACCCTAACCGTAACCCGAAATCTAACCCTAACCCTAACCCTAAACCGAAACCAAAACCTAACCCTAACCCTAACCCTAACCCTAACACTAACCGTAACCCTCACCCTAACCCTAACCCTAACCTTAACCTTAACCTTAACCCTAACCCGAATCCTAACCCTAACCCGAACCCGAACCCGAACCGTAACCCAAACCCTAAATCTAACCCTAAACCTAACCCTATGCCTAACCCTAACCCTAACCCTAAACCTAAACCGAAACCTAACATGAACCCGAACCCTAACCTAACCCTAACCCTAACACTCTCCCGAACCCTAACCCTAACCCTAACCCTAACCCTAACACTAAACCAAACCCTAAACCTAATGCGAACCCTAAACCTAACCCGAAACATAACCCTAACCCTAAACCTAACCGTAACCCTACCCCTAACCCTAACCGTAACCCGAAATCTAACCCTAAACCTAACTCTAACCCGAAACAGAAACCTAACCCTAAACCTAACCGTAACCGTAACCCTAACCCTAACCCTAACCCTAACCTTAAGCCTAACCCGAATCCTAACCCTAACCTGAACCCGACCCCTAACCGTAACTCAAACCCTATCTCTAACCCTAAACCTAACCCTAACCCTAACCCGAACCCGAACCCTAACCCTAACCCTCTCCCGAACCCTAACCCTAACCATTACCCTAACCCTAACACTAAACCAAACCCGAACCTGAACCCGAACCCTAAAATGATCCCTAACTCTAACCCTAAACCTAACCGTAACCCGATCCCTAAGCCTAAACCGAACCCGAACCCAAACCCTAACACTAACCCTAACACAAAACCTAACACTAAACCTAATGAGAACCCTAAACCTAACCCGAACCCTAACCCTAACCCTAACCCGAACACGAACCGTAACCCTAACCCTAACCCGAATCCGAACCCGAACCCGACACTGAACCCGAACCCGAACCCGAACCCTAAACCGAACCTGAAACCTTACCCTTACCCTTACCCTAACCCTAACCCTAACCCTAACCCCTAAACCTAACCCTAAACCTAACCCTAAACCTAAACCTAACCCAAACAGAACCCTAACCCTAACCTTAAACCTAAAACTTAACCCGAACCCGAACCCTAACCCTAACCCTATCCCTAACCCTAACCCTAACCCGAACCCGAACACTAACCCGAACCCTAAACCTAACCTGAACCCTAAACCGTACCCTAACCCTAACCCTGACCCTAACCCTAACCCTAACAACAAACCCTAACCCTAACCCTAACAACAAACCCTAACCCTAACCCTAACCCTAACCCGAAACTAATTCTAACCCTAACCCTAACCCGAATCCGAACCCTAACCCGACACTGAAACCGAACACGAAACCTAACCCTAACCCTAACCAGAACCCTAATTTTAACCCTATCCCTAATCCTAAATTTAACCCTATCCAGAACCAGAACCCGAACCCGAAGACTAACCT
>NW_027553558.1:7500-36319 GCF_045843805.1 Urocitellus parryii
AACCTGAAACCTAAACTTAACCCTTACCCTAACCCTAACTCTAACCCTAAACCTAACCCAAACCAGAACCCTCACCCTAACCCTAAAGCTAACCCTAACCCGAACCCGAAACATAACCCTAACCCTATACCTAACCCTAACCCTAACACTAACCCTAACCCTAACCCTAAACCTAACCCTAAACCGAACCCGAACCCGAAACCTTACCCTAACCTAACCCTAACCCTAACCCTAACCGAACCCGAACCCGAACCCTAACACTAACCCTAACCATAACAACTATCCTTAAACCTAACCCGAACCCGAACCCGAGGCCTAACCAGAACCCTAACCCTAACCCGACCCCAAATCCTTACCCTAACCCTAACCCTAACCTTAACCCTAAACCGAACCTTAACACGGACCCGAAACCTAACCCTAACCCTAACCCGAATCCTAACGTTAACCCTATACCTCACCCTAACCCGAACCCTAACTCTAACACTTACCCTAACCCTAACACTAACCTGAACTTGAACCCTAACCCTAACCCTAACACTCCCCCGAACCCAAACCCTAACCCTAACCCTAACACTAACCTTAACCCTAAACGTAACCCTAAACGTAACCCTAACCCTAACCCTAACCCTAACCCGAACCCGAAACCTAAACCTAACCCGTACCCTTACTCTAAACCTAACCCTAACCCTATCCCTAAACCTAACCCGGACCCTAACCCTAACCCTAACCCAAATCCGAACCCTAACATGAACATGAACACTAACCCTAATTGTAACCCGAACCCTAACCCTAACCATAACCATAACCCTTACCCTAAACCGAATACGAACCTAAACCTGAACCCTAAACTGAACCCGAACCCCAACCCTAACCTTTACCAGACACCTATCCCAAACCCTAACCCAAACCCTAACCCTAACCTTAACCCGAAACCTAACCTGAACACGAACTCTAACCCTCACCCTAACCCTACCCCTAACTCTAAGCCTAACCCTACCCCTAACCCTAACCGTAACCCTAAAACTAACCCTAACCCTAACCCTAACCCGAAACCGAAACCTAACCCTAACCCTAAACCGAACCCGAACCCGAACCCTAACCCTAACCCTAACCCGAACCTGAACCCGACCCTGAACACTAACCTGAACCCTAACCCTAAGCCTAACCCTAACCTTAAACCTAACGCGAACCCTAACCCTAACCCTAACCCTAACCCTAACCGTAACCCTAACCCTAACACTAACACTAACCCTAACCCTAACCCTAACCCTAACACTAACACGAACCCAAACCCTAACCCTAATCCTAACCCGAACCCTAACCCTAACCATAACCCGTAACCTCACCCTAAACCAAACCCGAATCTGAACCCGAACACTAAACCGAACCTGAACCCGAACCCCCACCCTAAACCAAACACTTACCCTAACCCTAACCCAAACCCTAACCCAAACACTAAACCTAACCCTCACCCTAAACCGAACCCTAACCCTAACCCTAACCCTACGCCTAACCCTAACCGTAACCCTAAATTTAACCCTAACCCTTACCCTAAACCGAAACCGAAACCTAACCCTAAACCTAACCCTAACCCTAATCCGAAACCGAACCTGAATCCTATCCCTAACCCTAACCCAAACCCTAACCCTATACCGAAACCAAACCCGAACCCTAACCCTAACCAGAACCCTAACCCGACCCTTTACACGAACCCTAACCGTAACTCTAAGCCTAACCCTCACCCTAACCCGATCACTAAACCTAACCCGAACCCGAACCCTAACCCTACCCGAACCCTAACTCTAACCCTAACCCTAACCCTATCCCTAACCCTAAACCTAACCATAAACCAAACCCTAACACGAACCTGAACCCTAAACCTAACCCTAACCCGAACCCAAACCCTAACCATAACCATAACCCTAACACTAAACCGAACCGGAACCTGAAACCGAACCATAAAATGAACCCTAACCCTAACCTTAACCCTAACCGTAAGCCGATCTCTAACCCTAAACCGAACCCGAACCCAATCCCTAACCCTAACCCAAACACCAACCCTAACCCTAACCCTAAACCTAACCTGAACCATAAGCCTAACACTAACCCTAACCCAAACCAAAAACCGAACTCTGACCCTAACCCTACCCCTAAGCCTAACCCTCAACCTAACCCTAACACTAACCCTAATCCGAACCCGAACCCGAACCCACGCCCAAAATCTGACCCTAACCCTAACCCTAACACTAACACTAAATCTAAACCTAACAATAACCCTAACCCGAACCCTAACCCAAAACCGAACCCTAACACTAACCCTAACCCAGACCCTAACCCTAAACCTAACTCTAAACCTTACCCGAAACCTAACCCTAACTCTAACCGTAATCCTAACCCTAACCCTAACCCTAACCCTAACCCGACCCCGATCCCTAACCCTAACACTAACCCAAACCCGAACCCGAACCCTAACCCTAAACCTAACCATAAACCAAACCCTAACACGAACCTGAACCCTAAACCTAACCCTAACCCGAACCCAAACCCTAACCATAACCATAACCCTAACACTAAACCGAACCGGAACCTGAAACCGAACCATAAAATGAACCCTAACCCTAACCTTAACCCTAACCGTAAGCCGATCTCTAACCCTAAACCAAACCCGAACCCAATCCCTAACCCTAACACAAACACCAACCCTAACCCTAACCCTAAACCTAACCTGAACCATAACCCTAACCCTAACCCTAACCCAAACCAAAAACCAAACTCTGACCCTAACCCTACCCCTAAGCCTAACCCTCAACCTAACCCTAACACTAACCCTAATCCGAACCCGAACCCGAACCCACGCCCAAAATCTGACCCTAACCCTAACCCTAAACTGAACACGAACTCTAACCCTCACCCTAACCCTACCCCTAACCCTAAGCCTAACCCTACCCCTAACCCTAACCGTAACCCTAAAACTAACCCTAACCCTAACCCTAACCCGAAACCGAAACCTAACCCTAACCCTAAACCGAACCCGAACCCGAACCCTAACCCTAACCATAACCCGAACCTGAACCCGACCCTGAACACTAACCTGAACCCTAACCCTAAGCCTAACCCTAACCTTAAACCTAATGCGAACCCTAACCCTAACCCTAACCCTAACCGTAACCCTAACCCTAACACTAACACTAACCCTAACCCTAACCCTAACCCTAATCCTAACACTAACACGAACCCAAACCCTAACCCTAATCCTAACCCGAACCCTAACCCTAACCATAACCCTTAACCTCACCCTAAACCAAACCCGAACCTGAACCCGAACACTAAACCGAACCTGAACCCGAACCCCCACCCTAAACCAAACACTTACCCTAACCCTAACCCAGACCCTAACCTGAACACTAAACCTAACCCTCACCCTAAACCGAACCCTAACCCTAACCCTAACCCTAACCCTATGCCTAACCCTAACCGTAACCCTAAATTTAACCCTAACCCTTACCCTAAACCGAAACCGAAACCTAACCCTAAACCTAACCCTAACCCTAATCCGAAACCGAACCTGAATCCTATCCCTAACCCTAACCCAAACCCTAACCCTATACCGAAACCAAACCCGAACCCTAACCCTAACCCTAACCAGAACCCTAACCCGACCCTTTACACGAACCCTAACCGTAACTCTAAGCCTAACCCTCACCCTAACCCGATCACTAAACCTAACCCGAACCCGAACCCTAACTCTAACCCTAACCCTAACCCTATCCCTAACCCTAAACCTAACCATAAACCAAACCCTAACACGAACCTGAACCCTAAACCTAACCCTAACCCGAACCCAAACCCTAACCATAACCATAACCCTAACACTAAACCGAACCGGAACCTGAAACCGAACCATAAAATGAACCCTAACCCTAACCTTAACCCTAACCGTAAGCCGATCTCTAACCCTAAACCGAACCCGAACCCAATCCCTAACCCTAACCCAAACACCAACCCTAACCCTAACCCTAAACCTAACCTGAACCATAAGCCTAACACTAACCCTAACCCAAACCAAAAACCGAACTCTGACCCTAACCCTACCCCTAAGCCTAACCCTCAACCTAACCCTAACACTAACCCTAATCCGAACCCGAACCCGAACCCACGCCCAAAATCTGACCCTAACCCTAACCCTAACACTAACACTAAATCTAAACCTAACAATAACCCTAACCCGAACCCTAACCCAAAACCGAACCCTAACACTAACCCTAACCCAGACCCTAACCCTAAACCTAACTCTAACCCTTACCCGAAACCTAAACCCTAACTCTAACCGTAACCCTAACCCTAACCCTAACCCTAACCCTAACCCTAACCCGACCCCGATCCCTAACCCTAACACTAACCCAAACCCGAACCCGAACCCTAACCCTAAACCTAACCCTAACCCTAATGCAAACCCTAACCCTAACCGGAACTCTAACCCTACCCTAACCCTAACCAGAACTCTAAACCTAACCCTAAACCTAACCCGAACGCGAACTGGAACCCGAACCCTAACCCTAACCCTAAACCAAACCCTAACCCGAACCCGATTCTTAACCCTAACACTAACCTAACCCTAACATTAACCCGAACCCGAAACCTAAAACTAACCCTAACCCTAACCGTAACCCTAACACTAACCCTTACCGTAACCCTAATGCAAACCCTAACCCTAACCCTATCCCTAACTCTAACCCAAACCCTAACCCGAACACTAACCCGAACCCTAAACCTAACCCGAACCCTAACTTGAACCCTAACCCTAACCCTAACCTAACCCTAAACCTAAACCTCACCCGAACCTGAACCCTAAATCTAACCCAAACCCTAACCCTAACCCTAACCCTTACCCTAACCCCTAACCCTAACCGGAACCTGAACCCGAGGCCTAACAAGAATCCTAACCCTAATCAAGCCCTAAACATTACCCTAACCCTAACCCTAAACATAACCCTAAACCTAACCCTAAACGTAACCCTAACCAGAACCCTAAACCTAACCCTAACACTAACCCTAACCCGAACCCAAACCCGAACCCTAACCCTAACACTAAATCTAAACCTAAGCCTAACCCTAACCGGAAACCTAACCCTAACCCGAACCCTAACACTAACCCTATCCCGAACACTAACCCTAACCCTAACCCTAACCCTAACCCGACTTCGATCCCTAACCCTAACCCTAACCCGAACCCGAACCCGAACCGTAACCCTAACCCGAAACCGAACCCGACACCGAACCCCAACCCCTTTCAAGGAAAGTGAATTTCGTGAGTCTCTGCTTAGGGCTGCTTCAATAGGAAACAAACCATTGAGGTACAACGTAGAACTACTTTATTGTGCCAAGTTTCACAGAGCTAGCACAAACCGTGTTTGATTTAGAGTTCCAACTACATGTATCCATATAGGAGAAAACACCTAAAAATGAAAACGGTTACTGAAAACGAACGGTTTAACCTAGAAGAATGAAATTTGGTGAGCCAAGTGGGATTGGCATTACCTGCAACTATCATCAAGATTGGGTGAACAAATGTTTACTGAGACTTCAGGAAACTCTTAGTTTTTTGAAAGCTTGGAAACCCTTTAACTGAAAGTGATTTTCGCCAGACTCTGCTTATGACTACATCAATGGGAAACAAAACATAGAGATAGAACTAGGAACTACCTTATTGTGCCAAGTTTCAAGGAGCTAGCAAAAACCGTGTTTCATTTAGAGTTCCAACTATATGTATCCATATAGGAGAAAACAGAGTGACACCTAAAAATGAAAACGGTTACTGCAAACGAATGGTTTAAATTAGAAGAACGAAATTTGGTGAGCCAAGTGCGATTGGTGTACTGATCATTACCTGCAAGTGTCATCAAGATTGGGTGAAAAAATGTTTGCTGAGATTTCAGGAAACCCGTACTTTTTTTGAAGCATGGCAACCCCTTTCAATGAAAGTGATTTTCGTCAGTCTCTGAGTAGGGCTACTTCAATAGGAAACAATCCATGGAGATAGAATTTGGAACTAATTTATTGTGCCAAGTTTCAAAGAGCTAGCACAAACCGTGTTTGATTTAGAGTTTCAACTACATGTATCCATATAGGAGAAAACAGAGTAACACCTAAAAATGAAAACGGTTACTGGAAACGAACGGTTTAACCTAGAAGAACGAAATTTGGTGAGCCAAGTGGGATTGATGTACTGATCATTACCTGAAAGTATCATCAAGGATGGGTGAAAAAATGTTTGCTGAGATTTCAGGAAACTCTTAGTTTTTTGGAGCTTGGCAACCCCCTTCAATGAAAGTGATTTTTGTCAGTCTCTGCTTGGGGCTGCTTCAATAGGAAACAAACCATGGAGGTAGAACTTGGAACTACTTTCTTGTGCCCAGTTTCAAAGACCTAACAAAAACAGTGTTTGATTTAGAGTTCAATCTTCATGTATTTATACAGGGGAGAACAGAGTGAAACCTCAAAATGAAAAGGGTTACTGTAAACGAACGGTTTTACCTAGAAGAACGAAATTTGGTGAGCCAAGTGGGATTGGTGTACTGATCATTACCTGAAAGTATCATCAAGATTGGGTGAAAAAAGGTTTGCTGAGATTTCAGGAAACCCGTTGTTTTTTGGAAGTTGGGCAACCCCTTTCAATTAAAGTGATTTTCGCCAGTCTCTGATTAGGGTTACTTCAAAAGGAAAAAAACCATAGAGATCGAATTTGGAACTACTTTATTGTGCCAAGATTCAAAGAGCTAGCACATACTATGTTTGATTTCGATTTCCAACTACAAGTATCCATACAGGAGCAAACAGAGTGACACCTAAAAATGAAAAAGGTTACTACAAACGAACGGTTTAACCTAGAAGAACGAAATTTGGTGAGCCAAGTGCGATTGGTGTACTGATCATTACCTGCAAGTGTCATCAAGATTGGGTGAAAAAATGTATGCTGAGATTTCAGAAAACTCGTAGATTTTGAAAGATTGGCAACCCCTTTCAATGAAAGTGATTTTCGTCAGTATCTGCTTGGGGTTGCTTCAATAGGAGACAATCCATGGAGATAGAACTTGGAACTACATTTTTGGGCCAAGTTTCAAAGAGCTAGCAAAGGCTGGGTTTGATTTAGATTTCAATCTACATGTATCCATATAGGAGAAAACAGCGTGACATCCAAAAATGAAAACGGTGACTGCAAACGAACGGTTTAACCTAGAAGAAAGAAATTTGGTGAGCCAAGTGGGATTCGTGTAGTGATCATTACCTGAAAGTATCATCACGGTTTTGTGAAAATATGTTTGCTCAGATTTCAGGAAACTCGTCTTTTTGAAAGATTCGCAACCCCTTTCAAAGAAAGTGATTTTCATCAGTCTCTGCTTGGGGCTGCTTCAATAGGAAACAAATCATAGAGGTTGAACTTCGAACTATTTTCTTGTGCCAAGTTTCAAAGAGCTAACAGAAATCTCGTTTGATTTAGAGTTCAATCTACATGTATCCATATAGGAGAAAACAGAGTGACACCTTAAAAATGAAAACGGTTACTGCAAACGAACAGTTTAACCTAGAAGAACGAAATTTGGTGAGCCAAGTACGATTGGTGTCCTGATCATTACGTGGAAGTGTCATCAAGATTGGATCAAAAAATGTTTCCTGAGATTTCAGGAAACTCTTAGTTTTTTGAAAGCTTGGCAACCCCTTTCAATGAAAGTGATTCTCCTCAGTCTGTGCTTGGGGATAATTCAATAGGAAACAAAACATAGAGATAGAACTTGGAACTACATTATTAGGCCAAGTTTCAAAGAGCTAGCAAAGGCCTTGTTTGATTTAGATTACAATCTACATGTATCCATATAGGAGAAAACAGCGTGACATCTAAAAGTGAAAACGGTTACTGCAAGCGAACGGTTTAACCTACAAGAACGAAATTTGCTGAGCCAAGTGCGATTGGTGTACTGATCATTACCTGCAAGTGTCATCACGATTGGGTGAAAAAATGTATGCTGAGATGTCAGGAAACTCGGAGTTTTAGGGAAGCTTGGCAACCCCTTTCAATGAAAGTGATTTTCGTCAGTCTCTGATTGGGGCTACTTCAATAGGAAACAATCCATAGAGATGTTACGACTTTATTGTGCCAAGTTTCAAAGAGCTAGCACAAACCGCATTTGATTTAGAGTTCCAACTGCCTGTATCCATACAGGAGAAAACATAGTGACACCTAAAAATGTAAACGGTTACTGCAAACAAACGGTTTAACCTGGAAGAACGAAATTTGGTGAGCCAAGTAGATTGGTGTACTGACCATTACCTGCAAGTATCATCAAGATTGGGTGAAAAAATGTTTGCTGAGATTTCAGGAAACTCGTAGTTTTTTGAAAGCTTGGCAACCCCTTTCAATGAAAGTGATTTTCGTCAGTCTCTGCTTGGGGCTGCTTCAATAGGAGACAAACCATAGAGGTTGAACTTGGAACTACTTTCGTGTGCCAAGTTTCAAAGAGCTAACAGAAACTATGGTTGATTTAGGATTCCAACTACATGTATCCATATAGGAGCAAACATAGTGACACCTAAAAATGAAAACGGTTTCTTCAAACGAACGGTTTAACCTAGAAGATCGAAATTCGGTGAGCCAAGTGGGATTAGTGTACTGATCATTACCTGCAAATGTCATCAAGATTGGGTGAAAAAATGTATGCTGAGATTTCAGGAAACTCGTAGTTTTTTGGAAGCTTGGCAACCCCTTTCAATGAAAGTGATTCTCCTCAGTCTGTGCTTGGGTCTGCTTCAATAAGAAACAAACCATAGAGATAGAACTTGGAACTACATTATTGAGCCAAGTTTCAAAGAGCTAGCAAAGGCCGGGTTTGATTTAGATTTCAATCTACGTGTATCCATATAGGAGAAAACAGCCCGATATCAAAAAATGAAAACGGTTACTGCAAACGAACGGTTTAACCTAGAAGAACAAAATTTGGTGAGCCAACTGGGATTGGTGTAGTCATCATTACCTGCAAGTATCATCAAGATTGGGTGAAAAAATGTATGCTGAGATTTCAGGAAACTCGTAGTTTTTTGGAAGTCTGGCAGCCCCTTTCAATGAAAGTGATTCTCCTCAGTTTGTGCTTAGGGCTGCTTCAACAAGAAACAAACCATAGAGATAGAACTTGGAACTACATTATTGTGCCAAGTTTCAAAGAGCTAGCAAAGGCCTTCTTTGATTTAGATTTCAATCTACATGTATCCATATAGGAGAAAACAGCGTGACATCTAAAAGTGAAAACGGTTACTGCAAACGAACGGTTTAACCTACAAGAACGAAATTTGCTGAGCCAAGTGCGATTGGTGTACTGATCATTACCTGCAAGTATCATCAAGATTGGGTGAAAAAAATGTTTGCTGAGATTTCAGGAAACTCTTAGTTTTTTGAAAGCTTGGCAACCCCTTTCAATGAAAGTGATTTTCGTCAGTCTCTACTTAGGGCTACATCAATAGGAAACAAACCATACCGATAAAACTTGGAACTACTTTATACTGCCAAGTTTCAAAGAGCTAGCACAAACCGTGTTTGATATGGAGTTCCAGCTACATGTATCCATATAGGAGAAAACCTAAAAATGAAAACGGTTACAGCAAACGAACGGTTTAAACTGGAACAACGAAATTTGGTGAGCCCAGTGGGATTGGTGTACTGATCATTACCTGAAAGTATCATCAAGATTGGGTGAAAAAATGCATGCTGAGATTTCAGGAAACTCGTAGTTTTTTGAAAGCTTGGCAACCCCTTTCAATGAAAGTGATTTATGCCAGTCTCTGCTTAGGGCTACATCAATAGGAAACAAACCATACCGATAAAACGTGGAACTAATTTATAGTGCCAAGTTTCAAAGAGCTAGCTCAAACCGCATTTGATTTAGAGTTCCAACTGCATGTATCCATATAGGAGAAAACAGAGTGAAACCTAAAAATGAAAACGGTTACAGCAAACGAACGGTTTAACCTAGAAGAACGAAATTTGGTGAGCCAAGTGCGATTGGTGTACTGATCATTACCTGCAAGTATCATCAAGATTGGGTGAAAAAAATGTTTGCTGAGATTTTAGGAAACTCTTAGTTTTTTGAAAGCTTGGCAACCCCTTTCAATGAAAGTGATTTTCGCCAGTCTCTGCTTAGGGCTACATCAATAGGAAACAAACCATACCGATAAAACTTGGAACTACTTTATTGTGCCAAGTTTCAAAGAGCTAGCACAAACCGCATTTGATTTAGAGTTCCAACTGCATGTATGCATACAGGAGAAAACAGAGTGAAACCTCAAAGTGAAAACAGTTACTGCAAACAAACGGTTTAACCTGGAAGAACGAAATTTGGTGAGCCAAGTAGATTGGTGTACTGACCATTACCTGCAAGTATCATCAAGATTGGGTGAAAAAATGCTGAGATTTCAGGAAACTCGTAGTTTTTTGAAAGCTTGGCAACCCCTTTCTATGAAAGTGATTTTCGTCAGTATCTGCTTGGGGCTGCTTCAATAGGAGACAAACCATAGAGGTTGAACTTGGAACTACTTTCGTGTGCCAAGTTTCAAAGAGCTAACAGAAACTATGGTTGATTTAGGATTCCAACTACATGAATCCATATAGGAGCAAACATAGTGACACCTAAGAATGAAAACGGTTACTGCAAACGAACGGTTTAACCTAGAAGAACGAAATTTGCTGAGCCAAGTGCGATTGGTGTACTGATCATTACCTGCAAGTATCATCAAGATTGGGTGAAAAAAGTGTTTGCTGATATTTCAGGAAACTCTTAGTTTTTTGAAAGCTTGGCAACCCCTTTCAATGAAAGTGATTTTCGTCAGTCTCTGCTTGGGGCTGCTTCAATAGGACACAAACCATAGTGTTAGAACTTGGAACTACTTTATTTTGTCAAGATTCAAGGAGCTAGCACAATCCGTGTTTGATTTAGATTTCAATCTACATGTATCCTTATAGGAGAAAAGAAAGTGAAACCTAAAAATGAAAACGGTTATTGCAAACGAACGGTTTAATCTAGAAGAACGAAATTTGGTGAGCCCAGTGGGATTGGTGTACTGATCATTACCTGAAAGTATCATCAAGATTGGGTGAAAAAACGTTTGCTGAGATTTCAGGAAACTCGTAGTTTTTTGAAAGCTTGGTAACCCCTTTCAATGAAAGTGATTTTCGTCAGTCTCTGCTTGGGCCTGCTTCAATAAGACACAAACCATAGAGTTAGAACTTGGAACTACTTTATTGTGTCAAGATTCAAGAAGCTAGCACAATCCGTGTTTGATTTAGATTTCAATCTACATGTATCCTTATAGGAGAAAAGAAAGTGAAACCTAAAAATGAAAACGGTTACTGCAAATGAATGGTTTAATCTAGAAGAACGAAATTTGGTGAGCACAGTGGGATTGGTGTACTGATCATTACCAGCCAGTATCATCAAGATTGGGTGAAAAAATGCATGCTGAGATTTTAGGAAACTCGTAGTTTTTTGGACGCTTAGCAACCCCTTTCAATGAAAGTGATTTTCGCCAGTCTCTGCTTAGGGCTACATCAATAGGAAACAAACCATACCGATAAAACTTGGAACTACTTTATAGTGCCAAGTTTCAAAGAGCTAGCACAAACCGCATTTGATTTAGAGTTCCAACTGCATGTATCCATACAGGAGAAAACAGAGTGAAACCTCAAAGTGAAAACGGTTACTGCAAAGGAAGTGTTTAACCTAGAAGAACGAAATTTGGTGAGCCAAGTGGGATTGGTGTACTGATCATTACCTGCAAGTATCATCAAGATTGGGTGAAAGAAATGTATGCTGAGATTTCAGGAAACTTCTAGTTTTTTGGAAGCTTGGTAACCCCTTTCAATGAAAGTGATTTTCGTCAGTCTCTGCTTGGGGCTGCTTCAATAGGAGACAAACCATAGAGGTTGAACTTGGAACTACTTTCTTGTGCCAAGTTTCAAAGAGGTAGCAAAGGCTGGGTTTGATTTAGATTTCAATCTACGTGTATCCATATAGGAGAAAACAGCCTGACATCTAAAAATGAAAACGGTTACTGCAAACGAACGGTTTAACCTAGAAGAACGAAATTTGCTGAGCCAAGTGCGATTGGTGTACTGATCATTACCTGCAAGTATCATCAAGATTGGGTGAAAAAAGTGTTTGCTGAGATTTCAGGAAACTCTTAGTTTTTTGAAAGCTTGGCAACCCCTTTCAATGAAAGTGATTTTCGTCAGTCTCTGCTTGGGGCTGCTTCAATAGGACACAAACCATAGAGTTAGAACTTGGAACTACTTTATTGTGTCAAGATTCAAGGAGCTAGCACAATCCGTGTTTGATTTAGATTTCAATCTACATGTATCCTTATAGGAGAAAAGAAAGTGAAACCTAAAAATGAAAACGGTTACTGCAAACGAACGGTTTAACCTAGAAGAACGAAATTTGGTGAGCCCAGTGGGATTGGTGTACTGATCATTACCTGAAAGTATCATCAAGATTGGGTGAAAAAATGCATGCTGAGATTTCAGGAAACTCGTAATTTTTTGTGAAGCTTGGCAACCCCTTTCAATGAAAGTGATTTTCGTCAGTCTCTGCTTGGGGCTGCTTCAATAGGAGACAAACCATAGAGGTTGAACTTGGAACTACTTTATTGTGTCAAGATTCAAGGAGCTAGCACAATCCGTGTTTCATTTAGATTTCAATCTACATGTATCCTTATAGGACAAAAGAAAGTGAAACCTAAAAATGAAAACGGTTATTGGAAACGAACGGTTTAATCTAGAAGAACGAAATTTGGTGAGCCCAGTGGGAATGGTGTACTGATCATTACCTGAAAGTATCATCAAGATTGGGTGAAAAAATGCATGCTGAGATTTCAGGAAACTCAGTTTTTTGAAAGCTTGGCAACCCCTTTCAATGAAAGTGATTTTCGTCAGTCTCTGCTTGGGGCTGCTTCAATTGGACACAAACCATAGAGTTAGAACTTGGAACTACTTTATTGTGTCAAGATTCAAGGAGCTAGCACAATCCGTGTTTGATTTAGATTTCAATCTACATGTATCCTTATAGGAGAAAAGAAAGTGAAACCTAAAAATGAAAACGGTTACTGCAAATGAATGGTTTAATCTAGAAGAACGAAATTTGGTGAGCCCAGTGGGATTGGTGTACTGATCATTACCAGCAAGTATCATCAAGATTGGGTGAAAAAATGCATGCTGAGATTTTAGGAAACTCGTAGTTTTTTGGACGCTTAGCAACCCCTTTCAATGAAAGTGATTTTCGCCAGTCTCTGCTTAGGGCTACATCAATAGGAAACAAACCATACCGATAAAACTTGGAACTACTTTATAGTGCCAAGTTTCAAAGAGCTAGCACAAACCGTGTTTGATATGGAGGTCCAGCTACATGTATCCATATAGGAGAAAACAGAGTGAAACCTAAAAATGAAAACGGTTACAGAACGAACGGTTAAACCTAGAAGAACAAAATTTGGTGAGCCAAGTGGGATTGGTGTAGTCATCATTACCTGCAAGTATCATCAAGATTGGGTGAAAAAATGTATGCTGAGATTTCAGGAAACTCGTAGTTTTTTGGAAGCTTGGCAACCCCTTTCAATGAAAGTGATTTTCGTCAGTCTCTGCTTGGGGCTGCTTCAATAGGAGACAAACCATAGAGGTTGAACTTGGAACTACTTTCTTGTGCCAAGTTTCAAAGAGCTAGCAAAGGCTGGGTTTGATTTAGATTTCAATCTACGTGTATCCATATAGGAGAAAACAGCCTGACATCTAAAAATGAAAACGGTTACTGCAAACGAACGGTTTAACCTAGAAGAACGAAATTTGCTGAGCCAAGTGCGATTGGTGTACTGATCATTACCTGCAAGTATCATCAAGATTGGGTGAAAAAAGTGTTTGCTGAGATTTCAGGAAACTCTTAGTTTTTTGAAAGCTTGGCAACCCCTTTCAATGAAAGTGATTTTCGTCAGTCTCTGCTTGGGGCTGCTTCAATAGGAGACAAACCATAGAGGTTGAACTTGGAACTACTTTATTGTGTCAAGATTCAAGGAGCTAGCACAATCCGTGTTTCATTTAGATTTCAATCTACATGTATCCTTATAAGAGAAAAGAAAGTGAAACCTAAAAATGAAAACGGTTACTGCAAATGAATGGTTTAATCTAGAAGAACGAAATTTGGTGAGCCCAGTGGGATTGGTGTACTGATCATTACCTGAAAGTATCATCAAGATTGGGTGAAAGAAATGTTTGCTGAGATTTCAGGAAACTCTTTGTTTTTTGAAATCTTGGCAACCCCTTTCAATGAAAGTGATTTCGCCAGTCTCTGCTTAGGGCTACATCAATAGGAAACAAACCATACCGATAAAACTTGGAACTACTTTATAATGCCAAGTTTCAAAGAGCTAGTACAAACCGCATTTGATTTAGAGTTCCAACTGCATGTATCCATACAGGAGAAAACAGAGTGAAACCTCAAAGTGAAAACGGTATTGCAAACGAACGGTTTAACCTAGAAGAACGAATTTGGTGAGCCAAGTGGGATTGGTGTAGTCATCATTACCTGCAAGTATCATCAAGATTGGGTGAAAAAAATGTATGCTGAGATTTCAGGAAACTCCTAGTTTTTGGAAGCTTGGTACCCCTTCAATGAAAGTGATTTTCGTCAGTCTCTGCTTGGGGCTGCTTCAATAGGAGACAAACCATAGAGGTTGAAACTTGGAACTACTTTCTTGTGCCAAGTTTCAAAGAGCTAGCAAAGGCTGGGTTTGATTTAGATTTCAATCTACGTGTATCCATATAGGAGAAAACAGCCTGACATCTAAAAATGAAAACGGTTATGCAAACGAACGGTTAACCTAGAAGAAAGAAATTTGCTGAGCCAGTGCGATTGGTGTACTGATCATTACCTGCAAGTATCATCAAGATTGGGTGAAAAAATGTATGCTGAGATTTCAGGAAACTCCTAGTTTTTTGGAAGCTTGGTAACCCCTTTCAATGAAAGTGATTTTCGTCAGTCTCTGCTTGGGGCTGCTTCAATAGGAGACAAACCATAGAGGTTGAACTTGGAACTACTTTCTTGTGCCAAGTTTCAAAGAGCTAGCAAAGGCTGGGTTTGATTTAGATTTCAATCTACGTGTATCCATATAGGAGAAAACAGCCTGACATCTAAAAATGAAAACGGTTACTGCAAACGAACGGTTTAACCTAGAAGAACGAAATTTGCTGAGCCAAGTGCGATTGGTGTACTGATCATTACCTGCAAGTAATCATCAAGATTGGGTGAAAAAGTGTTTGCTGAGATTTCAGGAAAACTCTTAGTTTTTTGAAAGCTTGGGCAACCCCTTTCAATGAAAGTGATTTTCGTCAGTCTCTGCTTGGGGCTGCTTTCAATATGGAGACAAACCATAGAGGTTGAACTTGGAAACTTTATTGTGTCAAGATTCAAGGAGCTAGCACAATCCGTGTTTCATTTAGATTTCAATCTACATGTATCCTTATAGGACAAAAGAAAGTGAAACCTAAAAATGAAAACGGTTATTGGAAACGAACGGTTTAATCTAGAAGAACGAAATTTGGTGAGCCCAGTGGGAATGGTGTACTGATCATTACCTGAAAGTATCATCAAGATTGGGTGAAAAAATGCATGCTGAGATTTCAGGAAACTCAGTTTTTTGAAAGCTTGGCAACCCCTTTCAATGAAAGTCATTTTCGTCAGTCTCTGCTTGGGGCTGCTTCAATAGGACACAAACCATAGAGTTAGAACTTGGAACTACTTTATTGTGTCAAGATTCAAGGAGCTAGCACAATCCGTGTTTCATTTAGATTTCAATCTACATGTATCCTTATAGGAGAAAACAGAGTGAAACCTAAAAATGAAAACGGTTACAGCAAACGAACGGTTTAACCTAGAAGAACGAAAATTTGGTGAGCCAAGTGGGATTGGTGTAGTCATCATTACCTGCAAGTGTCATCACGATTGGGTGAAAAAATGTATGCTGAGATGTCAGGAAACTCGTAGTTTTTTGAAAGCTTGGCAACCCCTTTCAATGAAAGTGATTTTCGTCAGTCTCTGCTTGGGGCTGCTTCAATAGGACACAAAACATAGAGTTAGAACTTGGAACTACTTTATTGTGTCAAGATTCAAGGAGCTAGCACAATCCGTGTTTCATTTAGATTTCAATCTACATGTATCCTTATAGGAGAAAAGAAAGTGAAACCTAAAAATGAAAACGGTTACTGCAAATGAATGGTTTAATCTAGAAGAACGAAATTTGGTGAGCCCAGTGGGATTGGTGTACTGATCATTACCAGCAAGTATCATCAAGATTGGGTGAAAAAATGCATGCTGAGATTTTAGGAAACTCGTAGTTTTTTGGACGCTTAGCAACCCCTTTCAATGAAAGTGATTTTCGCCAGTCTCTGCTTAGGGCTACATCAATAGGAAACAAACCATACCGATAAAACTTGGAACTACTTTCTTGTGCCAAGTTTCAAAGAGCTAGCACAAACCGTGTTTGATATGGAGGTCCAGCTACATGTATCCATATAGGAGAAAACAGAGTGAAACCTAAAAATGAAAACGGTTACAGAACGAACGGTTAAACCTAGAAGAACGAAATTTGGTGAGCCAAGTGGGATTGGTGTAGTCATCATTACCTGCAAGTATCATCAAGATTGGGTGAAAAAATGTATGCTGAGATTTCAGGAAACTCGTAGTTTTTTGGAAGCTTGGCAACCCCTTTCAATGAAAGTGATTTTCGTCAGTCTCTGCTTGGGGCTGCTTCAATAGGAGACAAACCATAGAGGTTGAACTTGGAACTACTTTCTTGTGCCAAGTTTCAAAGAGCTAGCAAAGGCTGGGTTTGATTTAGATTTCAATCTACGTGTATCCATATAGGAGAAAACAGCCTGACATCTAAAAATGAAAACGGTTACTGCAAACGAACGGTTTAACCTAGAAGAACGAAATTTGGTGAGCCCAGTGGGATTGGTGTACTGATCATTACCTGAAAGTATCATCAAGATTGGGTGAAAAAATGCATGCTGAGATTTCAGGAAACAGTTTTTTGAAAGCTTGGCAACCCGTTTCAATGAAAGTGATTTTCGTCAGTCTCTGCTTGGGGCTGCTTCAATAGGACACAAACCATAGAGTTAGAACTTGGAACTACTTTATTGTGTCAAGATTCAAGGAGCTAGCACAATCCGTGTTTGATTTAGATTTCAATCTACATGTATCCTTATAGGAGAAAAGAAAGTGAAACCTAAAAATGAAAACGGTTATTGCAAACGAACGGTTTAATCTAGAAGAACGA
Organism: Urocitellus parryii; assembly: GCF_045843805.1. Lineage (NCBI taxonomy): Eukaryota > Metazoa > Chordata > Mammalia > Rodentia > Sciuridae > Urocitellus > Urocitellus parryii. The sequence continues at coordinate 24,865 of NW_027553558.1, forward strand.
AATTTGGTGAGCCCAGTGGGATTGGTGTACTGATCATTACCTGAAAGTATCATCAAGATTGGGTGAAAAAATGCATGCTGAGATTTCAGGAAACTCTTAGTTTTTTGAAAGCTTGGCAACCCCTTTCAATGAAAGTGATTTTCGTCAGTCTCTGCTTGGGGCTGCTTCAATAGGACACAAAACATAGAGTTAGAACTTGGAACTACTTTATTGTGTCAAGATTCAAGGAGCTAGCACAATCCGTGTTTCATTTAGATTTCAATCTACATGTATCCTTATAGGAGAAAACAGAGTGAAACCTAAAAATGAAAACGGTTACAGCAAACGAACGGTTTAACCTAGAAGAACGAAATTTGGTGAGCCAAGTGGGATTGGTGTAGTCATCATTACCTGCAAGTGTCATCACGATTGGGTGAAAAAATGTATGCTGAGATTTCAGGAAACTCGTAACTTTTTGTGAAGCTTGGCAACCCCTTTCAATGAAAGTGATTTTCGTCAGTCTCTGCTTGGGGCTGCTTCAATAGGAGACAAACCATAGAGGTTGAACTTGGAACTACTTTATTGTGTCAAGATTCAAGGAGCTAGCACAATCCGTGTTTCATTTAGATTTCAATCTACATGTATCCTTATAGGAGAAAAGAAAGTGAAACCTAAAAATGAAAACGGTTATTGGAAACGAACGGTTTAATCTAGAAGAACGAAATTTGGTGAGCCCAGTGGGAATGGTGTACTGATCATTACCTGAAAGTATCATCAAGATTGGGTGAAAAAATGTATGCTGAGATTTCAGGAAACTCGTAGTTTTTTGAAAGCTTGGCAACCCCTTTCAATGAAAGTGATTTTCGTCAGTCTCTGCTTGGGGCTGCTTCAATAGGACACAAAACATAGAGTTAGAACTTGGAACTACTTTATTGTGTCAAGATTCAAGTAGCTAGCACAATCCGTGTTTCATTTAGATTTCAATCTACATGTATCCTTATAGGAGAAAACAGAGTGAAACCTAAAAATGAAAACGGTTACAGCAAACGAACGGTTTAACCTAGAAGAACGAAATTTGGTGAGCCAAGTGGGATTGGTGTAGTCATCATTACCTGCAAGTGTCATCACGATTGGGTGAAAAAATGTATGCTGAGATGTCAGGAAACTCGTAGTTTTTTGAAAGCTTGGCAACCCCTTTCAATGAAAGTGATTTTCGTCAGTCTCTGCTTGGGGCTGCTTCAATAGGAGACAAACCATAGAGGTTGAACTTGGAACTACTTTCTTGTGCCAAGTTTCAAAGAGCTAGCAAAGGCTGGGTTTGATTTAGATTTCAATCTACGTGTATCCATATAGGAGAAAACAGCCTGACATCTAAAAATGAAAACGGTTATTGCAAACGAACGGTTTAACCTAGAAGAACGAAATTTGCTGAGCCAAGTGCGATTGGTGTACTGATCATTACCTGCAAGTATCATCAAGATTGGGTGAAAAAATGTATGCTGAGATTTCAGGAAACTCCTAGTTTTTTGGAAGCTTGGTAACCCCTTTCAATGAAAGTGATTTTCGTCAGTCTCTGCTTGGGGCTGCTTCAATAGGACACAAACCATAGAGTTAGAACTTGGAACTACTTTATTGTGTCAAGATTCAAGGAGCTAGCACAATCCGTGTTTGATTTAGATTTCAATCTACATGTATCCTTATAGGAGAAAAGAAAGTGAAACCTAAAAATGAAAACGGTTACTGCAAACGAACGGTTTAATCTAGAAGAACGAAATTTGGTGAGCCCAGTGGGATTGGTGTACTGATCATTACCAGCAAGTATCATCAAGATTGGGTGAAAAAATGCATGCTGAGATTTTAGGAAACTCGTAGTTTTTTGGACGCTTAGCAACCCCTTTCAATGAAAGTGATTTTCGCCAGTCTCTGCTTAGGGCTACATCAATAGGAAACAAACCATACCGATAAAACTTGGAACTACTTTCTTGTGCCAAGTTTCAAAGAGCTAGCACAAACCGTGTTTGATATGGAGGTCCAGCTACATGTATCCATATAGGAGAAAACAGAGTGAAACCTAAAAATGAAAACGGTTACAGAACGAACGGTTAAACCTAGAAGAACGAAATTTGGTGAGCCAAGTGGGATTGGTGTAGTCATCATTACCTGCAAGTATCATCAAGATTGGGTGAAAAAATGTATGCTGAGATTTCAGGAAACTCGTAGTTTTTTGGAAGCTTGGCAACCCCTTTCAATGAAAGTGATTTTCGTCAGTCTCTGCTTGGGGCTGCTACAATAGGAGACAAACCATAGAGGTTGAACTTGGAACTACTTTCTTGTGCCAAGTTTCAAAGAGCTAGCAAAGGCTGGGTTTGATTTAGATTTCAATCTACGTGTATCCATATAGGAGAAAACAGCCTGACATCTAAAAATGAAAACGTTTACTGCAAACGAACGGTTTAACCTAGAAGTACGAAATTTGCTGAGCCAAGTGCGATTGGTGTACTGATCATTACCTGCAAGTATCATCAAGATTGGGTGAAAAAAATGTTTGCTGAGATTTCAGGAAACTCGTAGTTTTTTGAAAGCTTGGCAACCCCTTTCAATGAAAGTCATTTTCGTCAGTCTCTGCTTGGGGCTGCTTCAATAGGACACAAACCATACAGTTAGAACTTGGAACTACTTTATTGTGTCAAGATTCAAGGAGCTAGCACAATCCGTGTTTCATTTAGATTTCAATCTACATGTATCCTTATAGGAGAAAACAGAGTGAAACCTAAAAATGAAAACGGTTACAGCAAACGAACGGTTTAACCTAGAAGAACGAAATTTGGTGAGCCAAGTGGGATTGGTGTAGTCATCATTACCTGCAAGTGTCATCACGATTGGGTGAAAAAATGTATGCTGAGATGTCAGGAAACTCGTAGTTTTTTGAAAGCTTGGCAACCCCTTTCAATGAAAGTGATTTTCGTCAGTCTCTGCTTGGGGCTGCTTCAATAGGACACAAACCATAGAGTTAGAACTTGGAACTACTTTATTGTGTCAAGATTCAAGGAGCTAGCACAATCCGTGTTTGATTTAGATTTCAATCTACATGTATCCTTATAGGAGAAAAGAAAGTGAAACCTAAAAATGAAAACGGTTACTGCAAATGAATGGTTTAATCTAGAAGAACGAAATTTGGTGAGCCCAGTGGGATTGGTGTACTGATCATTACCAGCAAGTATCATCAAGATTGGGTGAAAAAATGCATGCTGAGATTTTAGGAAACTCGTAGTTTTTTGGACGCTTAGCAACCCCTTTCAATGAAAGTGATTTTCGCCAGTCTCTGCTTAGGGCTACATCAATAGGAAGAAACAAACCATACCGATAAAACTTGGAACTACTTTATAGTGCCAAGTTTCAAAGAGCTAGCACAAACCGTGTTTGATATGGAGGTCCAGCTACATGTATCCATATAGGAGAAAACAGAGTGAAACCTAAAAATGAAAACGGTTACAGAACGAACGGTTAAACCTAGAAGAACAAAATTTGGTGAGCCAAGTGGGATTGGTGTAGTCATCATTACCTGCAAGTATCATCAAGATTGGGTGAAAAAATGTATGCTGAGATTTCAGGAAACTCGTAGTTTTTTGGAAGCTTGGCAACCCCTTTCAATGAAAGTGATTTTCGTCAGTCTCTGCTTGGGGCTGCTTCAATAGGAGACAAACCATAGAGGTTGAACTTGGAACTACTTTCTTGTGCCAAGTTTCAAAGAGCTAGCAAAGGCTGGGTTTGATTTAGATTTCAATCTACGTGTATCCATATAGGAGAAAACAGCCTGACATCTAAAAATGAAAACGGTTACTGCAAACGAACGGTTTAACCTAGAAGAACGAAATTTGCTGAGCCAAGTGCGATTGGTGTACTGATCATTACCTGCAAGTATCATCAAGATTGGGTGAAAAAAGTGTTTGCTGAGATTTCAGGAAACTCTTAGTTTTTTGAAAGCTTGGCAACCCCTTTCAATGAAAGTGATTTTCGTCAGTCTCTGCTTGGGGCTGCTTCAATAGGACACAAACCATAGAGTTAGAACTTGGAACTACTTTATTGTGTCAAGATTCAAGGAGCTAGCACAATCCGTGTTTGATTTAGATTTCAATCTACATGTATCCTTATAGGAGAAAAGAAAGTGAAACCTAAAAATGAAAACGGTTATTGCAAACGAACGGTTTAATCTAGAAGAACGAAATTTGGTGAGCCCAGTGGGATTGGTGTACTGATCATTACCTGAAAGTATCATCAAGATTGGGTGAAAAAATGCATGCTGAGATTTCAGGAAACTCTTAGTTTTTTGAAAGCTTGGCAACCCCTTTCAATGAAAGTGATTTTCGTCAGTCTCTGCTTGGGGCTGCTTCAATAGGACACAAAACATAGAGTTAGAACTTGGAACTACTTTATTGTGTCAAGATTCAAGGAGCTAGCACAATCCGTGTTTCATTTAGATTTCAATCTACATGTATCCTTATAGGAGAAAACAGAGTGAAACCTAAAAATGAAAACGGTTACAGCAAACGAACGGTTTAACCTAGAAGACCGAAATTTGGTGAGCCAAGTGGGATTGGTGTAGTCATCATTACCTGCAAGTGTCATCAAGATTGGGTGAAAAAATGTATGCTGAGATTTCAGGAAACTCGTAATTTTTTGTGAAGCTTGGCAACCCCTTTCAATGAAAGTGATTTTCGTCAGTCTCTGCTTGGGGCTGCTTCAATAGGAGACAAACCATAGAGGTTGAACTTGGAACTACTTTATTGTGTCAAGATTCAAGGAGCTAGCACAATCCGTGTTTCATTTAGATTTCAATCTACATGTATCCTTATAGGAGAAAAGAAAGTGAAACCTAAAAATGAAAACGGTTATTGGAAACGAACGGTTTAATCTAGAAGAACGAAATTTGGTGAGCCCAGTGGGAATGGTGTACTGATCATTACCTGAAAGTATCATCAAGATTGGGTGAAAAAATGCATGCTGAGATTTCAGGAAACTCGTAGTTTTTTTGAAAGCTTGGCAACCCCTTTCAATGAAAGTGATTTTCGTCAGTCTCTGCTTGGGGCTGCTTCAATAGGACACAAAACATAGAGTTAGAACTTGGAACTACTTTATTGTGTCAAGATTCAAGGAGCTAGCACAATCCGTGTTTCATTTAGATTTCAATCTACATGTATCCCTATAGGAGAAAACAGAGTGAAACCTAAAAATGAAAACGGTTACAGCAAACGAACGGTTTAACCTAGAAGAACGAAATTTGGTGAGCCAAGTGGGATTGGTGTAGTCATCATTACCTGCAAGTGTCATCACGATTGGGTGAAAAAATGTATGCTGAGATGTCAGGAAACTCGTAGTTTTTTGAAAGCTTGGCAACCCCTTTCAATGAAAGTGATTTTCGTCAGTCTCTGCTTGGGGCTGCTTCAATAGGACACAAACCATAGAGTTAGAACTTGGAACTACTTTATTGTGTCAAGATTCAAGGAGCTAGCACAATCCGTGTTTGATTTAGATTTCAATCTACATGTATCCTTATAGGAGAAAAGAAAGTGAAACCTAAAAATGAAAACGGTTACTGCAAATGAATGGTTTAATCTAGAAGAACGAAATTTGGTGAGCCCAGTGGGATTGGTGTACTGATCATTACCAGCAAGTATCATCAAGATTGGGTGAAAAAATGCATGCTGAGATTTTAGGAAACTCGTAGTTTTTTGGACGCTTAGCAACCCCTTTCAATGAAAGTGATTTTCGCCAGTCTCTGCTTAGGGCTACATCAATAGGAAACAAACCATACCGATAAAACTTGGAACTACTTTCTTGTGCCAAGTTTCAAAGAGCTAGCACAAACCGTGTTTGATATGGAGGTCCAGCTACATGTATCCATATAGGAGAAAACAGAGTGAAACCTAAAAATGAAAACGGTTACAGAACGAACGGTTAAACCTAGAAGAACGAAATTTGGTGAGCCAAGTGGGATTGGTGTAGTCATCATTACCTGCAAGTATCATCAAGATTGGGTGAAAAAATGTATGCTGAGATTTCAGGAAACTCGTAGTTTTTTGGAAGCTTGGCAACCCCTTTCAATGAAAGTGATTTTCGTCAGTCTCTGCTTGGGGCTGCTACAATAGGAGACAAACCATAGAGGTTGAACTTGGAACTACTTTCTTGTGCCAAGTTTCAAAGAGCTAGCAAAGGCTGGGTTTGATTTAGATTTCAATCTACGTGTATCCATATAGGAGAAAACAGCCTGACATCTAAAAATGAAAACGTTTACTGCAAACGAACGGTTTAACCTAGAAGTACGAAATTTGCTGAGCCAAGTGCGATTGGTGTACTGATCATTACCTGCAAGTATCATCAAGATTGGGTGAAAAAAATGTTTGCTGAGATTTCAGGAAACTCGTAGTTTTTTGAAAGCTTGGCAACCCCTTTCAATGAAAGTCATTTTCGTCAGTCTCTGCTTGGGGCTGCTTCAATAGGACACAAACCATACAGTTAGAACTTGGAACTACTTTATTGTGTCAAGATTCAAGGAGCTAGCACAATCCGTGTTTCATTTAGATTTCAATCTACATGTATCCTTATAGGAGAAAACAGAGTGAAACCTAAAAATGAAAACGGTTACAGCAAACGAACGGTTTAACCTAGAAGAACGAAATTTGGTGAGCCAAGTGGGATTGGTGTAGTCATCATTACCTGCAAGTGTCATCACGATTGGGTGAAAAAATGTATGCTGAGATGTCAGGAAACTCTTAGTTTTTTGAAAGCTTGGCAACCCCTTTCAATGAAAGTGATTTTCGTCAGTCTCTGCTTGGGGCTGCTTCAATAGGACACAAACCATAGAGTTAGAACTTGGAACTACTTTATTGTGTCAAGATTCAAGGAGCTAGCACAATCCGTGTTTGATTTAGATTTCAATCTACATGTATCCTTATAGGAGAAAAGAAAGTGAAACCTAAAAATGAAAACGGTTATTGCAAACGAACGGTTTAATCTAGAAGAACGAAATTTGGTGAGCCCAGTGGGATTGGTGTACTGATCATTACCTGAAAGTATCATCAAGATTGGGTGAAAAAATGCATGCTGAGATTTCAGGAAACTCTTAGTTTTTTGAAAGCTTGGCAACCCCTTTCAATGAAAGTGATTTTCGTCAGTCTCTGCTTGGGGCTGCTTCAATAGGACACAAAACATAGAGTTAGAACTTGGAACTACTTTATTGTGTCAAGATTCAAGGAGCTAGCACAATCCGTGTTTCATTTAGATTTCAATCTACATGTATCCTTATAGGAGAAAACAGAGTGAAACCTAAAAATGAAAACGGTTACAGCAAACGAACGGTTTAACCTAGAAGAACGAAATTTGGTGAGCCAAGTGGGATTGGTGTAGTCATCATTACCTGCAAGTGTCATCAAGATTGGGTGAAAAAATGTATGCTGAGATTTCAGGAAACTCGTAATTTTTTGTGAAGCTTGGCAACCCCTTTCAATGAAAGTGATTTTCGTCAGTCTCTGCTTGGGGCTGCTTCAATAGGAGACAAACCATAGAGGTTGAACTTGGAACTACTTTATTGTGTCAAGATTCAAGGAGCTAGCACAATCCGTGTTTCATTTAGATTTCAATCTACATGTATCCTTATAGGAGAAAAGAAAGTGAAACCTAAAAATGAAAACGGTTATTGGAACGAACGGTTTAATCTAGAAGAACGAAATTTGGTGAGCCCAGTGGGAATGGTGTACTGATCATTACCTGAAAGTATCATCAAGATTGGGTGAAAAAATGCATGCTGAGATTTCAGGAAACTCGTAGTTTTTTTAAAGCTTGGCAACCCCTTTCAATGAAAGTGATTTTCGTCAGTCTCTGCTTGGGGCTGCTTCAATAGGACACAAAACATAGAGTTAGAACTTGGAACTACTTTATTGTGTCAAGATTCAAGGAGCTAGCACAATCCGTGTTTCATTTAGATTTCAATCTACATGTATCCCTATAGGAGAAAACAGAGTGAAACCTAAAAATGAAAACGGTTACAGCAAACGAACGGTTTAACCTAGAAGAACGAAATTTGGTGAGCCAAGTGGGATTGGTGTAGTCATCATTACCTGCAAGTGTCATCACGATTGGGTGAAAAAATGTATGCTGAGATGTCAGGAAACTCGTAGTTTTTTGAAAGCTTGGCAACCCCTTTCAATGAAAGTGATTTTCGTCAGTCTCTGCTTGGGGCTGCTTCAATAGGACACAAACCATAGAGTTAGAACTTGGAACTACTTTATTGTGTCAAGATTCAAGGAGCTAGCACAATCCGTGTTTGATTTAGATTTCAATCTACATGTATCCTTATAGGAGAAAAGAAAGTGAAACCTAAAAATGAAAACGGTTACTGCAAATGAATGGTTTAATCTAGAAGAACGAAATTTGGTGAGCCCAGTGGGATTGGTGTACTGATCATTACCAGCAAGTATCATCAAGATTGGGTGAAAAAATGCATGCTGAGATTTTAGGAAACTCGTAGTTTTTTGGACGCTTAGCAACCCCTTTCAATGAAAGTGATTTTCGCCAGTCTCTGCTTAGGGCTACATCAATAGGAAACAAAGCATACCGATAAAACTTGGAACTACTTTATAGTGCCAAGTTTCAAAGAGCTAGCACAAACCGTGTTTGATATGGAGGTCCAGCTACATGTATCCATATAGGAGAAAACAGAGTGAAACCTAAAAATGAAAACGGTTACAGAACGAACGGTTAACCTAGAAGAACAAAATTTGGTGAGCCAAGTGGGATTGGTGTAGTCATCATTACCTGCAAGTATCATCAAGATTGGGTGAAAAAAATGTATGCTGAGATTTCAGGAAACTCGTAGTTTTTTGGAAGCTTGGCAACCCCTTTCAATGAAAGTGATTTTCGTCAGTCTCTGCTTGGGGCTGCTTCAATAGGAGACAAACCATAGAGGTTGAACTTGGAACTACTTTCTTGTGCCAAGTTTCAAAGAGCTAGCAAAGGCTGGGTTTGATTTAGATTTCAATCTACGTGTATCCATATAGGAGAAAACAGCCTGACATCTAAAAATGAAAACGGTTACTGCAAACGAACGGTTTAACCTAGAAGAACGAATTTGCTGAGCCAAGTGCGATTGGTGTACTGATCATTACCTGCAAGTATCATCAAGATTGGGTGAAAAAAGTGTTTGCTGAGATTTCAGGAAACTCTTAGTTTTTTGAAAGCTTGGCAACCCCTTTCAATGAAAGTGATTTTCGTCAGTCTCTGCTTGGGGCTGCTTCAATAGGACACAAACCATAGAGTTAGAACTTGGAACTACTTTATTGTGTCAAGATTCAAGGAGCTAGCACAATCCGTGTTTGATTTAGATTTCAATCTACATGTATCCTTATAGGAGAAAAGAAAGTGAAACCTAAAAATGAAAACGGTTATTGCAAACGAACGGTTTAATCTAGAAGAACGAAATTTGGTGAGCCCAGTGGGATTGGTGTACTGATCATTACCTGAAAGTATCATCAAGATTGGGTGAAAAAATGCATGCTGAGATTTCAGGAAACTCTTAGTTTTTTGAAAGCTTGGCAACCCCTTTCAATGAAAGTGATTTTCGTCAGTCTCTGCTTGGGGCTGCTTCAATAGGACACAAAACATAGAGTTAGAACTTGGAACTACTTTATTGTGTCAAGATTCAAGGAGCTAGCACAATCCGTGTTTCATTTAGATTTCAATCTACATGTATCCTTATAGGAGAAAACAGAGTGAAACCTAAAAATGAAAACGGTTACAGCAAACGAACGGTTTAACCTAGAAGACCGAAATTTGGTGAGCCAAGTGGGATTGGTGTAGTCATCATTACCTGCAAGTGTCATCAAGATTGGGTGAAAAAATGTATGCTGAGATTTCAGGAAACTCGTAATTTTTTGTGAAGCTTGGCAACCCCTTTCAATGAAAGTGATTTTCGTCAGTCTCTGCTTGGGGCTGCTTCAATAGGAGACAAACCATAGAGGTTGAACTTGGAACTACTTTATTGTGTCAAGATTCAAGGAGCTAGCACAATCCGTGTTTCATTTAGATTTCAATCTACATGTATCCTTATAGGAGAAAAGAAAGTGAAACCTAAAAATGAAAACGGTTATTGGAAACGAACGGTTTAATCTAGAAGAACGAAATTTGGTGAGCCCAGTGGGAATGGTGTACTGATCATTACCTGAAAGTATCATCAAGATTGGGTGAAAAAATGCATGCTGAGATTTCAGGAAACTCGTAGTTTTTTGAAAGCTTGGCACCCCTTTCAATGAAAGTGATTTTCGTCAGTCTCTGCTTGGGGCTGCTTCAATAGGACACAAAACATAGAGTTAGAACTTGGAACTACTTTATTGTGTCAAGATTCAAGGAGCTAGCACAATCCGTGTTTCATTTAGATTTCAATCTACATGTATCCCTATAGGAGAAAACAGAGTGAAACCTAAAAATGAAAACGGTTACAGCAAACGAACGGTTTAACCTAGAAGAACGAAATTTGGTGAGCCAAGTGGGATTGGTGTAGTCATCATTACCTGCAAGTGTCATCACGATTGGGTGAAAAAATGTATGCTGAGATGTCAGGAAACTCGTAGTTTTTTGAAAGCTTGGCAACCCCTTTCAATGAAAGTGATTTTCGTCAGTCTCTGCTTGGGGCTGCTTCAATAGGACACAAACCATAGAGTTAGAACTTGGAACTACTTTATTGTGTCAAGATTCAAGGGAGCTAGCACAATCCGTGTTTGATTTAGATTTCAATCTACATGTATCCTTATAGGAGAAAAGAAAGTGAAACCTAAAAATGAAAACGGTTACTGCAAATGAATGGTTTAATCTAGAAGAACGAAATTTGGTGAGCCCAGTGGGATTGGTGTACTGATCATTACCAGCAAGTATCATCAAGATTGGGTGAAAAAATGCATGCTGAGATTTTAGGAAACTCGTAGTTTTTTGGACGCTTAGCAACCCCTTTCAATGAAAGTGATTTTCGCCAGTCTCTGCTTAGGGCTACATCAATAGGAAACAAACCATACCGATAAAACTTGGAACTACTTTCTTGTGCCAAGTTTCAAAGAGCTAGCACAAACCGTGTTTGATATGGAGGTCCAGCTACATGTATCCATATAGGAGAAAACAGAGTGAAACCTAAAAATGAAAACGGTTACAGAACGAACGGTTAAACCTAGAAGAACGAAATTTGGTGAGCCAAGTGGGATTGGTGTAGTCATCATTACCTGCAAGTATCATCAAGATTGGGTGAAAAAATGTATGCTGAGATTTCAGGAAACTCGTAGTTTTTTGGAAGCTTGGCAACCCCTTTCAATGAAAGTGATTTTCGTCAGTCTCTGCTTGGGGCTGCTACAATAGGAGACAAACCATAGAGGTTGAACTTGGAACTACTTTCTTGTGCCAAGTTTCAAAGAGCTAGCAAAGGCTGGGTTTGATTTAG
>NW_027553559.1:0-36316 GCF_045843805.1 Urocitellus parryii
GGAACTACATTATTGTGCCAAGTTTCATAGAGCTAGCACAAACCGTGTTTGATTTCGAGTTCCAACTACATGTATCCATATAGGAGAAAACAGTGTGAAACCTAAACATGAAAACGGTTACTGCAAAGGAACGGTTTAAACCTAGAAGAACGAAATTTGGTGAGCCATGTGGGTTTGGTGGGCTGATCATTAAATGGAAGTATCATCAACATTGGGTGAAAAAATGTTTGCTGAGACATCCTGAAACTCGCAGTTTTTTGGAAGCTTGGCAACCCCTTTCAATGAAAGTGATTCTCGTCAGTCTCGGCTTGGGACTACTTCAATAGGACACAAACCATAGCGATAGAAGTTGGATCTACATTATTGTGCCAAGTTTCAAAGAGCTTGCACAACCGAGTTTGATTTAGAGTTCCAACTACATGTATACATATAGGAGAAAACAGAGTGAAACCTAAACATGAAAACGGTTACTGCAAAGGAACGGTTTAACCTAGAAGAACGAAATTTGGTGAGCCAAGTGGGAATGGTGGGCTGATCATTAAATGGAAGTATCATCAAGATTGGGTGAAAAAATGTTTGCTGAGATTTCCGTAAACTCGTACTTTTTGGAAGCTTGGAACCCCTTTCAATGAAAGTGATTCTCGTCAGTCTATGCTTGGGGCTTCTTCAATAGGACACAAACCATAGCAATAGAACTTGGAACTATATTATTGTGCCAAGTTTCAAAGAGCTAGCACAAACCGTGTTTGATTTAGAGTTCCAAATACATGTATCCATATAGGAGAAAACAGAGTGAAACCTAAACATGAAAGCAGTTACTGCAAAGGAAAATTTAACCTAGAAGAACGAAATTTGGTGAGCCAAGTGGGATTCATGTACTGATCACTACCTGCAAGTATCATCAAATTGGGGAAAAAATGTTTGCTGAGTTTTCCGTAAACTCGTACTTTTTGGAAGCTTGGCAACCCCTTTCAATGAAAGTGATTCTCGTCAGTGTCTGCTTGGGGGTACTTCAATAGGACAGAAACCATAGCGATAGAACTTGGAACTACATTATTGTGACAAGTTTCAAAGAGCTAGCGCAAACCGTGTTTGATTTGGAGTTCCAACTACATGTATCCATGTAGGAGAAAACAGAGTGAAACCTAAACATGAAAACGGTTACTGCAAAGGAACGGTTTAACCTAGAAGAACGAAATTTGGTGAGCCATGTGGGATTCATGTACTGATCACTAGCTGCTAGTATCATCAAATTGGGGGAAAAAAATGTTTGCTGAGATTTCCGTAAAACTCGTACTTTTTGGAAGCTTGGCAACCCCTTTCAATGAATGTGATTCTCGTCAGTCTCTGCTTGGGGCTACTTCAATAGGACACAAAACATAGCGATAGAACTTGGAACTACATTATTGTGCCAAGTTGAAAGAGCTAGCACAAACCGTGTTTGATTTAGAGTTCCAACTACATGTATCCATATAGGAGAAACACAGTGAAACCTAAACATGAAAACGGTTACTGCAAAGGAACGGTTTAACATAGAAGAACAAAATTTGGTGAGCAAAGTGGGATTGGTGGGCTGATCATTAAATGGAAGTTTCATCAAGATTGGGTGAAAAAATGTTTGCTGAGATTTGAGGAAACACATAGTTTTTGGAAGCTTGGCAACCCCTTCATTGAATGTTATTCTCGTTCAGTCTCTGCTTTGGGCTACTTCAATAGGATACAAACCATAGCGATAGAACTTGGAACTACATTATTGTGCCAACTTTCAAAGAGCTAGCACAAACAGTGTTTGATTTAGATTTCCAACTACATGTATCCATATAGAGAAAACAGAGTGAAACCTAAACATGAAACGGTTACTGCAAAGGAAAGGTTTAACCTAGAAGAACGAAATTTGGTGAACCAAGTGGGATTCATGTACTGATCACTACCTGCAAGTATCATCAAGATCGGGTGAAAAAATATTTGCTGAGATTTCAGGAAACGCAGTTTTTTGGAAGCTTGGCAACCCCTTTCAATGAAAGTGATTCTCGTCAGTCTCTGCTTGGGGCTACTTCAATAGGACACAAACCATAGCGATGGAACTTGGAACTACATTATTGTGCAAAGTTTCAAAGAGCTAGCACAAACAGTGTTTGATTTAGAGTTCCAACTACATGTATCCATATTGGAGAAAACAGAGAGAAACCTAAACATGAAAACGGTTACTGCAAAGGAAAGTTTTAACCTAGAAAAACGACATTTGGTGAGCCAAGTGGGATTCATGTACTGATCAATACCTGCAAGTATCATCAAGTTTGGGTGAAAAAATGTTTGCTGATATTTCAGGAAACTCGTAGTTTTTTGCAAGCTTGGCAACCCCTTTCAATGAAAGTGATTCTCGTCAGTCTCTTCTTGGGGCTACTTCAATAGCACACAAACCATAGCAATAGAACTTGGAACTACATTATTGTGCCAAGCTTCAAAGACCTAGCACAAACCGTGTTTGATTTAGAGTTCCAACTACATGTATCCATATAGGAGAGAACAGAGTGAAACCTAAACATGAAAACGGTTACTGCAAAGGAACGTATTAACCTAGAAGAACGAAATTTGGTGAGCCAAGTGGGATTGGTGGGCTGAACATTAAATGGACGTTTCATAAAGATTGGGTGAAAAAATGTTTGCTGAAATTTCAGGAAACTCGCAGTTTTTTGGAAGCTTGGCAACCCCTTTCAATGAAAGTGATTCTCGTCAGTCTCTGCTTGGGCCTACTTCAATAGGACACAAACCATAGCGATAGAACTTGGAACTACATTTTTGTGGCAAGTTTCAAAGAGCTAGCACAAAGCGTGTTTGATTTAGAGTTCCAACTACATGTATCCATATGGCTGAAAACAGACTGAAACCTAAACATGAAAACGGTTACTGCAAAGGAACGGTTTAACCTAGAAGAACGATATTGTTGAGCCAAGTGGGATTGGTGTACTGATCCTGACCTGCAAGAATCATCAAGATTGGGTTAAAAAATGTTTGCTGAGATTTCCGGAAACTCGCATTTTTTTGGAAGCTTGGCAACCCCTTTCAGTGAAAGTGATTCTCGTCAGTCTCTGCTTGGGGCTACTTCAATAGGAAGCAAACCATAGCGATAGAACTTCGATCTACATTATTTTGAGAAGTTTCAAAGAGCTAGCACAAACCGTGTTTGATTTAGAGTTCCAACTACATGTATACATATAGAAGAAAACAGAGAGAAACCTAAACATGAAAACGGTTACTGCAAAGGAACGGTTTAACCTAGAAGAACGAAATTTGGTGAGCCAAGTGGGATTGATGGGCTGATCATTTAATGGAAGTATCATCAAGATTGGGTGAAAAAATATTTGTGAGATTTCCGGAAACTCGTACTTTTTGGAAACTCGGCAACGCCTTTCAATGAAAGTGATTCTCGTCAGTCTCTGCTTGGGGCTACTTCAATAGGACACAAACCATAGCTATAGAACTTGGAACTACATTATTGTGCAACGTTTCAAAGAGCTTGCACAAACCGAGTTTGATTTAGAGTTCCAACTACATGTATACATATAGGAGAAAACAGAGTGAAACCTAAACATGAAAACGGTTACTGCAAAGGAACGGTTTAAACTAGAAGAACGAAATTTTGTGAGCAAAGTTGGATTGGTGGGCTGATCATTAAATGCAAGTATCATCAAGATTGGGTGAAAAAATGTTTGCTGAGATTTCCGGAAACTCGCAGTTTTTTGGAAGCTTGGCACCCCCTTTTAATGAAAGTGATTCTCATCAGTCTCTGCTTGGGACTACTTCAATAGGACACAAACCATAGCGATAGAACTTTGAACTACATTATTGTGCCAAGTTTCAAAGTGCTAGCACAAACCGTGTTTGATTTAGAGTTCCAACTACATGTATCAATATAGGAGAAAACAGAGTGAAACCTAAACATGAAAACGGTTCCTGCAAAGGAACGGTTTAACCTAGAAGAATGAAATTTGGTGAGCCAAGTGGGATTGGTGGGCTGATCATTAAATGGAAGTATCATCAAGATTGGGTGAAAAAATGTTTGCTGAGATTTCAGGAAACTCGTAGTTTTTTGGAAGCTTGGCAACCCCTTTCAATGAAAGTGATTCTCGTCAGTCTTGCTTGGGGCTTCTTCAATAGGACACAAACCATAGCGATAGAACTTGGAACTACATTATTGTGCCAAGTTTGAAAGAGCTAGCACAAACCGTGTTTGATTTAGAGTTCCAACTACATGTATCCATATAGGAGAAAACAGAGTGAAACCTAAACATGAAAACGGTTACTGCAAAGGAACGGTTTAACCTAGAAGAACGAAATTTGATGAGCCAAGTGGGATTGGTGGGCTGATCATTAAATGGAAGGATCATAAACATTGGGTGAAAAAATGTTTGCTGAGATTTCCGGAAACTCGCAGTTTTTTGGAAGCTTGGCAACCCCTTTCAATGAAAGTGATTCTCGTCAGTCTCTCCTTGGGGCTACTTCAATAGGACACAAACCATAGTGATGGAACTTGGAACTACATTATTTGGCCAAGTTTCAAAGAGCTAGCACAAACCGTGTTTGATTTAGAGTTCCAACTACATGTATCCATATAGAAGAAAACAGAGTGAAACCTAAACATGAAAACGATGTCTGCAAAGGAATGGTTTAACCTAGAAGAACGGAATTTGGTGAGCCAAGTTGGATTCATGTAGTGATCACTACCTGCAAGTATCATCAAGATTGGGTGAAATAATGTTTGCTGAGATTTCAGGAAACGCCGTTTTTGGAAGCTTGGCAAACCATTTCAATGAAAGTGATTCTCGTCAGTCTCTGCTTGGGCCTACTTCAATAGGACACAAACCATAGCGATAGAACTTGGAACTACATTTTTGTGGCAAGTTTCAAAGAGCTAGCACAAAGCGTGTTTGATTTAGAGTTCCAACTACATGTATCCATATGGCTGAAAACAGACTGAAACCTAAACATGAAAACGGTTACTGCAAAGGAACGGTTTAACCTAGAAGAACGATATTGTTGAGCCAAGTGGGATTGGTGTACTGATCCTGACCTGCAAGAATCATCAAGATTGGGGTTAAAAAATGTTTGCTGAGATTTCCGGAAACTCGCATTTTTTTGGAAGCTTGGCAACCCCTTTCAGTGAAAGTGATTCTCGTCAGTCTCTGCTTGGGGCTACTTCAACAGGAAGCAAACCATAGCGATAGAACTTGGATCTACATTATTTTGAGAAGTTTCAAAGAGCTAGCACAAACCGTGTTTGATTTAGAGTTCCAACTACATGTATACATATAGAAGAAAACAGAGAGAAACCTAAACATGAAAACGGTTACTGCAAAGGAACGGTTTAACCTAGAAGAACGAAATTTGGTGAGCCAAGTGGGATTGATGGGCTGATCATTTAATGGAAGTATCATCAAGATTGGGTGAAAAAATATTTGTGAGATTTCCGGAAACTCGTACTTTTTGGAAACTCGGCAACGCCTTTCAATGAAAGTGATTCTCGTCAGTCTCTGCTTGGGGCTACTTCAATAGGACACAAACCATAGCTATAGAACTTGGAACTACATTATTGTGCCACGTTTCAAAGAGCTTGCACAAACCGATTTTGATTTAGAGTTCCAACTACATGTATACATATAGGAGAAAACAGAGTGAAACCTAAACATGAAAACGGTTACTGCAAAGGAACGGTTTAAACTAGAAGAACGAAATTTTGTGAGCAAAGTTGGATTGGTGGGCTGATCATTAAATGCAAGTATCATCAAGATTGGGTGAAAAAATGTTTGCTGAGATTTCCGGAAACTCGCAGTTTTTTGGAAGCTTGGCACCCCCTTTTAATGAAAGTGATTCTCATCAGTCTCTGCTTGGGACTACTTCAATAGGACACAAACCATAGCGATAGAACTTTGAACTACATTATTGTGCCAAGTTTCAAAGTGCTAGCACAAACCGTGTTTGATTTAGAGTTCCAACTACATGTATCAATATAGGAGAAAACAGAGTGAAACCTAAACATGAAAACGGTTCCTGCAAAGGAACGGTTTAACCTAGAAGAATGAAATTTGGTGAGCCAAGTGGGATTGGTGGGCTGATCATTAAATGGAAGTATCATCAAGATTGGGTGAAAAAATGTTTGCTGAGATTTCAGGAAACTCGTAGTTTTTTGGAAGCTTGGCAACCCCTTTCAATGAAAGTGATTCTCGTCAGTCTTGCTTGGGGCTTCTTCAATAGGACACAAACCATAGCGATAGAACTTGGAACTACATTATTGTGCCAAGTTTGAAAGAGCTAGCACAAACCGTGTTTGATTTAGAGTTCCAACTACATGTATCCATATAGGAGAAAACAGAGTGAAACCTAAACATGAAAACGGTTACTGCAAAGGAACGGTTTAACCTAGAAGAACGAAATTTGATGAGCCAAGTGGGATTGGTGGGCTGATCATTAAATGGAAGGATCATAAACATTGGGTGAAAAAATGTTTGCTGAAATTTCCGGAAACTCGCAGTTTTTTGGAAGCTTGGCAACCCCTTTCAATGAAAGTGATTCTCGTCAGTCTCTCCTTGGGGCTACTTCAATAGGACACAAACCATAGTGATGGAACTTGGAACTACATTATTTGGCCAAGTTTCAAAGAGGTAGCACAAACCGTGTTTGATTTAGAGTTCCAACTACATGTATCCATATAGAAGAAAACAGAGTGAAACCTAAACATGAAAACGATGTCTGCAAAGGAATGGTTTAACCTAGAAGAACGGAATTTGGTGAGCCAAGTTGGATTCATGTAGTGATCACTACCTGCAAGTATCATCAAGATTGGGTGAAATAATGTTTGCTGAGATTTCAGGAAACGCCGTTTTTGGAAGCTTGGCAAACCATTTCAATGAAAGTGATTCTCATCAGTCTCTGCTTGGGGCTACTTCAATTGGACACAAACCAAAGCGATAGAACTTGGAACTATATTATTGTGTCAAGATTCAAAGAGCTAGCACAAACCGTGTTTGATTTAGAGTTCCAACTACATGTATCCATATAGAAGAAAACAGAGTGAAACCTAAACATGAAAACCGTTGCTGCAAAGGAACGGTTTAACCTAGAAGAACGAAATTTGGTGAGCCATGTGGGATGGGTGGCCTGATCATTAAATGGAAGTTTCATCAAGATTGGGTGAAAAAATGTTTGCTGAGATTTCAGGAAACTCGTGGTTTTTTGGAAGCTGGCAACCTCTTTCAATGAAAGTGATTCTCGTCAGTTTCTGCTTGGGGATACATCAGTAGGACACACACCATAGCGATAGAACTTGGAACTACATTATTGTGGCAAGTTTCAAAGACCTAGGACAAACCGTGTTTGATTTAGAGTTCCAAATACATGTATCCATATAGGAGAAAACCGAGTGAAACCTATACATGAAAACGGTTACTGCAAAGGAAAGGTTTAACCTAGAAGAACGAAATTTGGTTACCCAAGTGCGATTGGTGTAATGATCACTACCTGTAAGTATCATCAAGATTGGGTGAAAAAATGTTTGCTGAGATTTCAGGAAACGCAGTTTTTTGGAAGCTTGGCAACCCCTTTCAATGAAAGTGATTCTCATCAGTCTCTGCTTGGGGCTACTTCAATTGGACAGAAACCATAGCGATAGAACTTGGAACTACATTATTGTGCCAAGTTTCAAAGCGCTAGCACAAACCGTGTTTGATTTAGAGTTCCAACTACATGTATCCATATAGGAGAAAACAGAGTGAAACCTAAACATGAAAACGGTTACTGCAAAGGAACGGTTTAACCTAGAAAAACGAAATTTGATGAGCCAAGTGGGATTGGTGGGCTGATCATTAAATGGAAGGATCATAAACATTGGGTGAAAAAATGTTTGCTGAGATTTCCGGAAACTCGCAGTTTTTTGGAAGCTTGGCAACCCCTTTCAATGAAAGTGATTCTCGTCAGTCTCTCCTT
Organism: Urocitellus parryii; assembly: GCF_045843805.1. Taxonomy (NCBI): domain Eukaryota; kingdom Metazoa; phylum Chordata; class Mammalia; order Rodentia; family Sciuridae; genus Urocitellus; species Urocitellus parryii. The sequence continues at coordinate 7,981 of NW_027553559.1, forward strand.
GGGGCTACTTCAATAGGACACAAACCATAGTGATGGAACTTGGAACTACATTATTTGGCCAAGTTTCAAAGAGCTAGCACAAACCGTGTTTGATTTAGAGTTCCAACTACATGTATCCATATAGGTGAAAACAGAGTGAAACCTAAACATGAAAACGGTTACTGCAAAGGAACGGTTTAACCTAGAAGAACGAAATTTGGTGAGCCAAGTGGAATTGGTGTACTGATCATTAAATGGAAGTATCATCAAGATTGGGTGAAAAAATGTTTGCTGAGATTTCAGGAAACGCAGTTTTTTGGAAGCTTGGCAACCCCTTTCAATGAAAGTGATTCTCATCAGTCTCTGCTTGGGGCTACTTCAATAGGACACAAACCATAGCGATAGAACTTGGAACTACATTATTGTGCCAAGTTTCAAAGAGCTAGCACAAACCGTGTTTGATTTAGACTTCCAACTACATGTATCCATATAGGAGAAAACAGAGTGAAACCTAAACATGAAAACGGTTACTGCAAAGGGACGGTTTAACCTAGAAGAACGAAATTTGGTGAGCCAAGTGGGATTGGTGGGCTGATCATTAAAAGGAAGTATCATCAATATTGGGTTAAAAAATGTTTGCTGAGATTTCAGGAAACTCGCAGTTTTTTAGAAGCTTGGCAACAACCCCTTTTAATGAAAGTGATTCTCGTAAGTCTCTGCTTTGGGGCTACTTCAATAGGACACAAACCATAGCGATAGAACTTGGAACTACATTATTGTGGCAAGTTTGAAAGACCTAGGACAAACCGTGTTTGATTTAGAGTTCCAACTACATGTATCCATATAGGAGAAAACAGAGTGAAACCTAAACATGAAAACGGTTACTGCAAAGGAAAGGTTTAACCAAGAAGAACGAAATTTTGGTGACCCAAGTGCGATTGGTGTAATGATCACTACCTGCAAGTATCATCAAGATTGGGTGAAAAAATGTTTGCTGAGATTTCAGGAAACGCAGTTTTTTGGAAGCTTGGCAACACCTTTCAATGAAAGTGATTTTCATCAGTATCTACTTGGGGCTACTTCAATTGACAGAAACCATAGCGATAGAACTTGGAACTACATTATTGTGCCAAGTTTCAAAGCGCTAGCACAAACCGTGTTTGATTTAGAGTTCCAACTACATGTAACCATATAGGAGAAAACAGAGTGAAACCTAAACATGAAAACGGTTACTGCAAAGGAACGGTTTAACCTAGAAGAACGAAATTTGGTGAACCAAGTGGGATTCGTGGGCTGATCATTAAAAGGAAGTTTCATCAAGATTGGGTGAAAAATGTTTGCTGAGCTTTCAGGAAAACACGTGGTTTTTTGGAAGCTTTGCAACCCCTTTCAATGAAAATGATACTCGTCAGTCTCTGCTTGGGGCTTCTTCAATAAGACACAAACCATAGCGATAGAAATTGGAACTATATTTTTTTTGGCAAGTTTCAAAGAGCTAGCACAAACCGTGTTTTGATTTAGAGTTCCAACTACATGTATCCATATAGGAGAAAACAGAGTGAAACCTAAACATGAAAACGGTTACTGCAAAGGAACGGTTTAACCTAGAAGAACGAAATTTGGATAGCCAAATTGGATTCATGTACTGATCACTACCTGCAGGTATCATCAAGATTGGGTGAAAAATGTTTGCTGAGATTTCAGGAAACGCAGTTTTTTGGAAGCTTGGCAACCCCTTTCAATGAAAGTGATTCTCATCAGTCTCTGCTTGGGGCCACTTCAATAGGACACAAACCATGGCGATAGAACTTGGAACTACATTATCGTGCTAAGTTTCAAAGAGCTAGCACAAACCGTGTTTTGATTTAGAGTTCCAACTACATGTATCCATATTGTAGAAAACAGAGTGAAACCTAAACATGAAAACGGTTACTGCAAAGGAACGGTTTAACCTAGAAGAACGAAATTTGGTGAGCCAAGTGGGATTCGTGGGCTGATCATTAAAAGGAAGTTTCATCAAGATTGGGTGAAAAAATGTTTGCTGAGATTTAACTAAACGCAGTTTTTTGGAAGCTTGGCAACGCCTTTCAATGTAAGTGATTCTCATCAGTCATTGCTTGTGGCTACTTCAATTGGAGAGAAACCATAGCGATAGAACTTGGAACTACATTATTGTGCCAAGTTTTCAAAGAGCTAGCACAAACCGTGTTGATTTAGAGTTCCAACTACATGTATCCATATAGGAGAAAACAGAGTGAAACCTAAACATGAAAACGGTTACTGCAAAGGAAAGGTTTAACTAGAAGAACGAAATTTGGTTAGCCAAATGGCATTCATGTACTGATCACTACCTGCAAGTATCATCAAGATTGGGTGAAAAATGTTTGCTGAGATTTCAGGAAACTCGCAGTTTTTTGGAAGCTTGGCAACCCCTTTCAATGAAAGTGATTCTCATCATCTCTGCTTTTGGCTACTTCAATAGGACACAAACATAGCTATAGAACTTGGAACTACATTATTGTGCCACGTTCCAAAGAGCTTGCACAAACCGAGTTTGATTTAGAGTTCCAACTACATGTATACATATAGGAGAAAACAGAGTGAAACCTAAACATGAAAACGGTTACTGCAAAGGAACGGTTTAAACTAGAAGAACGAAATTTTGTGAGCAAAGTTGGATTGGTGGGCTGATCATTAAATGCAAGTATCATCAAGATTGGTGTGAAAAATGTTTGCTGAGATTTCCGAAACTCGCAGTTTTTGGAACAGCTTGGCACCCCCTTTTAATGAAAGTGATCTCATCAGTCTCTGCTTGGGACTACTTCAATAGGACACAAACCATAGCGATCGAACTTTGAACTACATTATTGTGCCAAGTTTCAAAGTGCTAGCACAAACCGTGTTTGATTTAGAGTTCCAACTACATGTATCAATATAGGAGAAAACAGAGTGAAACCTAAACATGAAAACGGTTCCTGCAAAGGATACGGTTTAACCTAGAAGAACGAAATTTGGTGAGCCAAGTGGGATTGGTGGGCTGATCATTAAATGGAAGTATCATCAAGATGGGTGAAAAATAGTTTGCTGAGATTTCAGGAAACTCGTAGTTTTTTGGAAGCTTGGCAACCCCTTTCAATGAAAGTGATTCTCGTCAGTCTTGCTTGGGGCTTCTTCAATAGGACACAAACCATAGCGATAGAACTTGGAACTACATTATTGTGCCAAGTTTGAAAAGAGCTAGCACAAACCGTGTTTGATTTAGAGTTCCAACTACATGTATCCATATAGGAGAAAACAGAGTGAAACCTTAAACATGAAAACGGTTACTGCAAAGGAAACGGTTTAACCTAGAAGAACGAAATTTGATGAGCCAAGTGAGAATTGGTGGGCTGATCATTAAATGGAAGGATCATAAACATTGGGTGAAAAAATGTTTGCTGAGATTTCCGGAAACTCGCAGTTTTTTGGAAGCTTGGCAACCCCTTTCAATGAAAGTGATTCTCGTCAGTCTCTCCTTGGGGCTACTTCAATAGACACAAACCATAGTGATGGGAACTTGGGAACTACATTATTTGGCCAAGTTTCAAAGAGGTAGCACAAACCGTGTTTGATTTAGAGTTCCAACTACATGTATCCATATAGAAGAAAACAGAGTGAAACCTAAACATGAAAACGAATGTCTGCAAAGGAATGGTTTAACCTAGAAGAACGGAATTTGGTGAGCCAAGTTGGATTCATGTAGTGATCACTACCTGCAAGTATCATCAAGATTGGGTGAAATAATGTTTGCTGAGATTTCAGAAACAGCCGTTTTCGGAAAGCTTGGCAAACCATTTCAATGAAAGTGATTCTCATCAGTCTCTGCTGGGGCTACTTCAATTGGACACAAACCAAAGCGATAGAACTTGGAATTTAATTTTGTGTCAAGATTCAAAGAGCTAGCACAAAACCGTGTTTGATTTAGAGTTCCAACTACATGTATCCATATAGAAGAAAACAGAGTGAAACCTAAACATGAAAACCGTTGCTGCAAAGGAACGTTTAACCTAGAAGAACGAAATTTGGTGAGCCAAGTGGGATTGGTGGGCTGATCATTAAATGGAAGTTTCATCAAGATTGGGTGAAAAAATGTTTGCTGAGATTTCAGGAAACTCGTGGTTTTTTTGGAAGCTGGCAACCTCTTTCAATGAAAAGTGATTTCTCGTCAGTTTCTGCTTGGGGATACATCAGTAGGACACACACCATAGCGATAGAACTTGGAACTACATTATTGTGGCAAGTTTCAAAGACCTAGGACAAACCGTGTTTGATTTAGAGTTCCAAATACATGTATCCATATAGGAGAAAACCGAGTGAAACCTATACATGAAAACGGTTACTGCAAAGGAAAGGTTAAACCTAGAAGAACGAAATTTGGTTACCCAAGTGCGATTTTGGTGTAATGATCACTACCTGCAAGTATCATCAAGATTGGGTGAAAAAATGTTTGCTGAGATTTCAGGAAACGCAGTTTTTTGGAAGCTTGGCAACCCCTTTCAATGAAAGTGATTCTCATCAGTCTCTGCTTGGGGCTACTTCAATTGGACAGAAACCATAGCGATAGAACTTGGAACTACATTATTGTGCCAAGGTTCAAAGCGCTAGCACAAACCGTGTTTGATTTAGAGTTCCAACTACATGTATCCATATAGGAGAAAACAGAGTGAAACCTAAACATGAAAAGGTTACTGCAAAGGAACGGTTTAACCTAGAAAAACGAAATTTGATGAGCCAAGTGGGATTGGTGGGCTGATCATTAATGGAAGGATCATAAACATTGGGTGAAAAAATGTTTGCTGAGATTTCCGGAAACTCGCAGTTTTTTGGAAGCTTGGCAACCCCTTTCAATGAAAGTGATTCTCGTCAGTCTCTCCTTGGGGCTACTTCAATAGGACACATACCATAGTGATGGAACTTGGAACTACATTATTTGGCCAAGTTTCAAAGAGCTAGCACAAACCGTGTTTGATTTAGAGTTCCAACTACATGTATCCATATAGGTGAAAACAGAGTGAAACCTAAACATGAAAACGGTTACTGCAAAGGAACGGTTTAACCTAGAAGAACGAAATTTGGATAGCCAAATTGGATTCATGTACTGATCACTACCTGCAGGTATCATCAAGATTGGGTGAAAAAATGTTTGCTGAGATTTCAGGAAACGCAGTTTTTTGGAAGCTTGGCAACCCCTTTCAATGAAAGTGATTCTCATCAGTCTCTGCTTGGGGCTACTTCAATAGGACACAAACCCATAGCGATAGAATTGGAACTACATTATTGTGCCAAGTTTGAAAGAGCTAGCACAAACCGTGTTTGATTTAGACTTCCAACTACATGTATCCCATATAGGAGAAAACAGAGTGAAACCTAAACATGAAAACGGTTACTGCAAAGGAACGGTTTAACCTATAAGAAACGAAATTTGATGAGCCAAGTGAGATTGGTGGGCTGATCATTAAATGGAAGGATCATAAACATTGGTGAAAAAATGTTTGCTGAGATTTCCGGAAACTCGCAGTTTTTTTGGAAGCTTGGCAACCCCTTTCAATGAAAGTGATTCTCGTCAGTCTCTCCTTGGGGCTACTTCAATAGGACACAAACCATAGTGATGGAACTTGGAACTACATTATTTGGCCAAGTTTCAAAGAGCTAGCACAAACCGTGTTGATTTAGAGTTCCAACTACATGTATCCATATAGAAGAAAACAGAGTGAAACCTAAACATGAAAACGATGTCTGCAAAGGAATGGTTTAACCTAGAAGAACGGAATTTGGTGAGCCAAGTTGGATTCATGTAGTGATCACTACCTGCAAGTATCATCAAGATTGGGTGAAATAATGTTTGCTGAGATTTCAGGAAACGCCGTTTTTGGAAGCTTGGCAAACCATTTCAATGAAAGTGATTCTCATCAGTCTCTGCTTGGGGCTACTTCAATTGGACACAAACCAAAGCGATAGAACTTGGAACTATATTATTGTGTCAAGATTCAAAGAGCTAGCACAAACCGTGTTTGATTTAGAGTTCCAACTACATGTATCCATATAGAAGAAAACAGAGTGAAACCTAAACATTGAAAACCGTTGCTGCAAAGGAACGGTTTAACTAGAAGAACGAAATTTGGTGAGCCATGTGGGGATGGGTGGCCTGATCATTAAATGGAAGTTTCATCAAGATTGGGTGAAAAAATGTTTGCTGAGATTTCAGGAAACTCGTGGTTTTTTGGAAGCTGGCAACCTCTTTCAATGAAAGTGATTCTCGTCAGTTTCTGCTTGGGGATACATCAGTAGGACACACACCATAGCGATAGAACTTGGAACTACATTATTGTGGCAAGTTTCAAAGACCTAGGACAAACCGTGTTTGATTTAGAGTTCCAAATACATGTATCCATATAGGAGAAAACCGAGTGAAACCTATACATGAAAACGGTTACTGCAAAGGAAAGGTTTAACCTAGAAGAACGAAATTTGGTTACCCAAGTGCGATTGTGTAATGATCACTACCTGCAAGTATCATCAAGATTGGGTGAAAAATGTTTGCTGAGATTTCAGGAAACGCAGTTTTTTGGAAGCTTGGCAACCCCTTTCAATGAAAGTGATACTCGTCAGTCTCTGCTTGGGGCTTCTTCAATAAGACACAAACCATAGCGATAGAAATTGGAACTCTATTTTTATGCAAACTTTCAAAGAGCTAGCACAAACCGTGTTTGATTTAGAGTTCCAACTACATGTATCCATATAGGTGAAAACAGAGTGAAACCTAAACATGAAAACGGTTACTGCAAAGGAACGGTTTAACCTAGAAGAACGAAATTTGGATAGCCAAATTGGATTCATGTACTGATCATACCTGCAGGTATCATCAAGATTGGGTGAAAAAAATGTTTTGCTGAGATTTCAGGAAACGCAGTTTTTTGGAAGTTTTGGCAACCCCTTTCAATGAAAGTGATTCTCATCAGTCTCTGCTTGGGGCTACTTCAATAGGACACAAACCATGGCGATAGAACTTGGAACTACATTATTGTGCTAAGTTTCAAAGAGCTAGCACAAACCGTGTTTGATTTAGAGTTCCAACTACATGTATCCATATAGGAGAAAACAGAGTGAAACCTAAACATGAAAAACGGTTACTGCAAAGGAACGGTTTAACCTAGAAGAACGAAATTTGGTGAGCCAAGTGGGATTGGTGTGCTGATCATTAAATGGAAGTATCATCAACATTGGGTGAAAAATGTTTGCTGAGATTTCCGGAAACTCGTACTTTTGTAAGCTTGGCAAACCCTTTCAATGAAAGTGATTTTCGTCAGTCTCTGCTTGGGGCTTCTTCAATAGGACACAAAACATAGCAATAGAACTTGGAACTACCTTTTTGTGGCAAGTTTCAAAGAGCTAGCACAAACCGTGTTTTGATTTAGAGTTCCAACTACATGTATCCATATAGGTGAAAACAGAGTGAAACCTAAACATGAAAACGGTTACTGCAAAGGAACGGTTTAAACTAGAGGAACGAAATTTGGTGAGCCAAGTGGGATTGGTGGGCTGATCATTAAATGGAAGTTTCATCAAGATTGGGTGAAAAATGTTTGCTGAGATTTTCAGGAAACGCAGTTTTTTGGATGCTTGGCAACCCCTTTCAATGAAAGTGATTCTCGTCAGTCTCTGCTTGGGGCTACATCAGTAGGACACAAACCACAGCGATAGAACTTGGAACTACATTTTTGTGCCAAGTTTCAAAGAGCTTGCACAAACCATGCTTGATTTAGAGTTCCAACTCCATGTATCCATATAGGAGAAAACAGAGTGAAACCTAAACATGAAAACGGTTACTGCAAGGGAACAGGTTTAACCTAGAAGAACGAAATTTGGTGAGCCATGTGGGATTGGTGGCCTGATCATTAAATGGAAGTTTCATCAAGATTGGGTTGAAAAATGTTTGCTGAGATTTCAGGAAACGCAGTTTTTTGGAAGCTTGGCAACCCCTTTCAATGAAAGTGATTCTCATCAGTCTCTGCTTGGGGCTAATTCAATAGGACACAAACCATGGCGATAGAACTTGGAAATACATTATTGTGCTACGTTTCAAAGAGCTAGCACAAACGTGGTTTGATTTAGAATTCCAACTACATGTATCCATATAGGAGAAAACAGAGTGAAACCTAAACATGAAAACAGTTACTGCAAGGAAAGGTTTAACCTAGAAGAACGAAATTTGGTGAGCCAAATAGGAATCATGTACTGATCACTACTGCAAGTATCATCAAGATTGGGTGAAAAATGTTTGCTGAGATTTCAGGAAACGCAGTTTTTTTGGAAGCTTGGCAAACCCTTTCAATGAAAGTGATTCTCATCAGTCTCTGCTTGGGGCTACTTCAATAGGACACCAAACCATAGCGATAGAACTTGGAACTACATTATTGTGCTAAGTTTCAAAGAGCTAGTACAAACCGAGTTTGATTTAGAGTTCCAACTACTTGTATCCATATAGGAGAAAACAGAGTGAAACCTAAACATGAAAACGGTTACTGCAAAGGAACGGTTTAACCTAGAAGAACGAAATTTGGTGAGATAAGTGGGATTGGTGGGCTGATCATTACCAGCAAGTATCATCAACATTGGGTGAAAAAATGGTTTGCTGAGATTTCAGGAAACTCGTAGTTTTTTGGAAGCTTGGCAACCCCTTTCAATGAAAGTGATTCTCATTAGTCTCTGCTTGGGGCTACTTCAGTAGGACACAAACCATCGCCATAGAACTTGGAACTACATTATTGTGCCAAGTTTCAAAAGAGCTAGCCCCAACCGTGTTTGATTTAGATTTCCAACTACATTTATCCATATAGGAGAAAACAGAGTGAAACCTAAACATGAAAACGGTTACTGCAAAGGAACGGTTTAACCTAGAAGAACGAAATTTGGTGAGATAAGTGGTATTGGTGGGCTGATCATTAAATGGAAATATCATCAACATTCGGTGAAAAAATGTTTGCTGAGATTTCCGGAAACTCACAGATTTTTGGAAGCTTGGCTACCCCTTTCAATGAAAGTGATTCTCGTCAGTCTCTGCTTGGGGCTACTTCAATAGGACACAAACCATAGCGATAGAACTTGGAACTACATTATTGTGCCAAGTTTCAAAGAGCTAGCACAAACCGTGTTTGATTTAGAGTTCCAACTACATGTATCCATATAGGAGAAAACAGAGTGAAACCTAAACATGAAAACGGTTACTACAAAGGAACGGTTTAACCTAGAAGAACGAAATTTGGTGAGCCAAGTGGGATTGGTGGGCTGATCATTAAATGGAAGTTTCATCAAGATTGGGTGAAAAAATGTTTGCTGAGATTTCAGGAAACTCGTGGTTTTTTGGAAGCTTGGCAACCCTTTCAATGAAAGTGATTCTCGTCAGTCTCTGCTTGGGGCTACATCAGTAGGACACAAACCATAGCGATAGAACTTGGAACTAAATTATTGTGCCAAGTTTGAAAGAGCTAGCACAAACCGTGTTTGATTTAGAGTTCCAACTACATGTATCCATATAGGAGAAAACAGAGTGAAACCTAAACATGAAAACGGTTACTGCAAAGGAAAGGTTAACCTAGAAGAACGAAATTTGGTGAGCCAAATGGGAATCATGTACTGATACACTACCTGCAAGTATCATCAAGATTTTGTTAAAAATGTTTGCTGAGATTTCAGGAAACGCAGTTTTTTTTGGAAGCTTTGGCAAACCCTTTCAATGTAAGTGATTCTCATCAGTCTCTGCTTGGGGCTACTTCAATAGACACAAACCATAGCGATAGAACTTGGAACTACATTATTGTGCCAAGTTTCAAAGAGCTTTGATTTAGAGTTCCAACTACATGTATCCATATAGGAGAAAACAGAGTGAAACCTAAACATGAAAAAGGTTACTGCAAAGGAACGGTTTAACCTAGAAGAACGAAATTTGGTGAGATAAGTGGGATTGGTGGGCTGATCATTACCAGCAAGTATCATCAAGATTGGGTGAAAAAATGTTTGCTGAGATTTCAGGAAACTCGTAGTTTTTTGGAAGCTTGGCAACCCCTTTCAATGAAAGTGATTCTCATCAGTCTCTGCTTGGGGCTACTTCAATAGGACACAAACCATAGCGATAGAACTTGGAACTACATTTTTGTGGCAAGTTTCAAAGAGCTAGCACAAACCGTGTTTGATTTAGCGTTCCAACTACATGCATCCATATAGGAGAAAACAGAGTGAAACCTAAACATGAAAACGGTTACTGCAAAGGAACGGTTTAACCTAGAAGAACGAAATTTGGTGAGCCAAGTGGGATTGGTGGGCTGATCATTAAATGGGAGTTTCATCAAGATTGGGTGAAAAAATGTTTGCTGAGATTTCAGGAAACTCGTGGTTTTTTGGAAGCTTGGCAACCCCTTTCAATGAAAGTGATTCTCGTCAGTCTCTGCTTGGGGCTACATCAATAGGACACAAAGCATAGCGATAGAACTTGGAACTTCATTATTGTGCCAAGTTTCAAAGAGCTAGCACAAACCGTGTTTGATTTCGAGTTCCAACTACATGTATCCATATAGGAGAAAACAGAGTGAATCCTAAACATGAAAACGGTTACTGCAATGGAAAGGTTTAACCTAGAAGAACGAAATTTGGTGAGCCAAATGGGAATCATGTACTGATCACTACCTGCAAGTATCTTCAAGATTGGGTGAAAAAATGTTTGCTGAGATTTCAGGAAACGCAGTTTTTTTTGGAAGCTTGGCAAACCCTTTCAATGAAAGTGATTCTCATCAGTCTCTGCTTTTGGCTACATCAGTAGGACACAAACCATAGCGATAGAACTTGGAACTACATTATTGTGCCAAGTTTCAAAGAGGTAGCACAAACCGTGTTTGATTTAGAGTTCCAACTACATGTATCCATATAGGAGAAAACAGAGTGAAACCTAAACATGAAAACGGTTACTGCAAAGGAACGGTTTAACCTAGAAGAACGAAATTTGGTGAGCCAAGTGGGATTGGTGGGCTGATCATTAAATGGAAGTATCATCAAGATTGGGTGAAAAAATGTTTGCTGATATTTCAGGAAACTCGTGGTTTTTTGGAAGCTTGGCAACCCTTTTCAATGAAAGTGATTCTCGTCAGTCTCTGCTTGGGGGTACTTCAATAGGACACAAACCATAGCGATAGAACTTGGAACTACATTATTGTGCCAAGTTTCAAAGAGCTAGCACAAACTGTGTTTGATTTAGAGTTCCAACTACATGTATCCATATAGGAGAAAACAGAGTGAAACCTAAACATGAAAGCGGTTACTGGAAAGGAAAGGTTTAACCTAGAAGAGCGAAATTTTGTTAGCCAAATGGGATTCATGTACTGATCACTTACCTGCAAGTATCATCAAGATTGGGTGCAAAAATGTTTGCTGAGATTTCAGGAAACGCAGTTTTTTGGAAGCTTGGCAACCCCTTTCAATGAAAGTGATTCTCGTCAGTCTCTGCTTGGGGCTACTTCAATAGGACACAAACCATAGCGATATAACTTGGAACTACATTATTGTGCCAAGTTTCAAAGAGCTAGCACATACCGAGTTTGATTTAGAGTTCCAACTACATGTATCCATACAGGAGAAAAGAGAATGAAACCTAAACATGAAAAAGGTTACTGCAAAGGAACGGTTTAGCCTAGAAGAACAAAATTTGGTGAGCGAAGTGGGATTGGTGTACTGATCATGACCTGCAAATATCATCAAGATTGGTTGAAAAAATGTTTGCTGAGATTTCAGGAAACTCGTAGTTTTTGGAAGCTTGGCAACCCTTTTCAATGAAAGTGATTCTCGTCAGTCTCTGCTTGGGGCTACTTCAATAGGACACAAACCATAGCGATCGAACTTGGAACTACATTATTGTGCCAAGTTTCAAAGAGCTAGGACAAACCGTGTTTGATTTAGAGTTCCAACTAATGTATCCATATAGGAGAAAACAGAGTGAAACCTAAACATGAAAACGGTTACTGCAAAGGAACGGTTTAACGTAGAAGAACGAAATTTGGTTAGCCAAATGGGATTCATGCACTGATCACTACCTGCAAGGATCATCAAGATTGGGTCAAAAAATGTTTGCTGAGATTTCAGGAAACGCAGTTTTTTGGAAGCTTGGCAACCCCTTTCAATGAAAGTGATTCTCGTCAGTCTCTGCTTGGGGCTACATCAGTAGGACACAAACCATAGCGATAGAACTTGGAACTACATTATTGTGCCAAGTTTCAAAGAGCTACAAAAACCTTGTTTGATTTCGAGTTCCAACTACATGTATCCATACAGGAGAAAACAGAGTGAAACCTAAACATGAAAACGGTTACTGCAAAGGAACACTTTAATATAAAAGAACGAAATTTGGTGAGCCAAGTGGGATTGGTGGGCTGATCATTAAATGGAATTATCATCAAGATTGGGTGAAAAAAATGTTTGCTGAGATTTCCGGAAAATCGTACTTTTTGAAAGCTTGGCAACTCCTTTCCATGAAAGTGATTCTCGTCAGTCTCTGCTTGGGGCTTCTTCAGTAGGACACAAACCATAGCGATAGAACTTGGAACTACATTATTGTGCCATGTGTTAAAGAGCTAGCACAAACCGTGTTTGATTTAGAGTTCCAACTACATATATCCATATAGGAGAAAACAGAATGAAACCTAAACATGAAAATGGTTACTGCAAAGGAACGGTTTAACCTAGAAGAACGAAATTTGGTGAGCCAAGTGGGATTGGTGGACTTATCATTACGTGCAAGTATCATCAAGAATGGGTGAAAAAATGTTTGCTGAGATTTCAGGAAATTCGCAGTTTTTTGGAAGCTTGGCAACCCCTTTCAATCAAAGTGATTCTCGTCAGTCTCTGCTTGGGGCTACTTCAATAGGACCAAACCATAGCGATACAACTTGGAACTACATTATTGTGCCAAGTTTCAAAGAGCTTGCATAAACCGTGTTTGATTTAGAGTTCCAACTACATGTATCCATATAGGAGAAAACAGAGTGAAACCTAAACATGAAAACGGTTACTGCAAAGGAACGGTTTAACCTAGAAGAATAAAATTTGGTGAGCCAAGTGGGATTGGTGGGCTGATCACTACCTGCCAGTATCATCAAGTTTGGGTGAAAAAATGTTTGCTGAGATTACAGGAAACTCCTAGTTTTTTGCAAGCTTGGCAACCCCTTTTAAGGAAAGTGATTCTCGTCAGTCTCTGCTTGGGGCTACTTCAATAGGACACAAACCATAGCGATAGAACTTGGAACTACATTATTGTGCCAAGTTTCAAAGAGCTAGCACAAACCGTGTTAGATTTAGTGTTCCAACTACATGTATCCATATAGGAGAAAACACAGTGAAACCTAAATATGAAAACGGTTACTGCAAAGGAATGGTTTAACCTAGAAGAACGAAATTTGGTGAGCCAAGTGGGATTGGTGTACTGATCATTACTTGCAAGTATCATCAAGATTGGGTGAAAAAATATTTGCTGAGATTTCAGGAAACTCGTAGTTTTTTTTGGAAGCTTGGCAACCCCTTTCAATGAAAGTGATTCTCGTCAGTCTGCTTGGGCCTACTTCAATAGGACACAAACCATAGCGATAGAACTTGGAACTACATTATTGTGCCAAGTTTCAAAGAGCTAGCACAAACCGTGCTTGATTTAGAGTTCCAACAACATGTATCCATATAGGAGAAAACAGAGTGAAACCTAAACATGAAAACGGTTACTGTAAAGGAACAGTTTAACCTACAAGAACGAAATTTGGTGAGCCAAGTGGGATTGGTGTACTGATCATTACCTGCAAGTATCATCAAGATTGGGTGAAAAAATGTTTGCTTACATTTCAGGAAACTCGCAGTTTTCTGGAAGCTTGGCAACCCCTTTCAATGAAAGTGATTCTCGTCAGTCTCTGCTTGGGGCTTCTCCAATAGGACACAAACCATAGCGATAGAACTTGGATCTATATTATTGTGCCAAGTTTCAAAGAGCTTGCACAAACCGTGTTTGATTTAGAGTTCCAACTACATGTATTCATATAGGAGAAAACAGAGTGAAACCTAAACATGAAAACGGTTACTGCAAAGGAACGGTTTAAATGAGAAGAACGAAATATGGTGAGCCAAGCGTGATTCATGTACTGATCACTAACTGCAAGTATCATCAAGATTGGGTGAAAAAATGTTTGCTGAGATTTCAGGAAACTCGTACTTTTGGGAAGCTTGGCAACCCCTTTCAATGAAAGTGATTCTCGAAGTCTCTGCGTGGGGCTTCTTCAATAGGACACAAACCATAGTGATAGAACTTGGAACTACATTATTGTCCCAAGTTTCAAAGAGCTAGCACAAATCGTGTTTGATTTAGAGTTCCAACTACATGTATCCATATAGGAGAAAACAGAGTGAAACCTAAACATGAAAACGGTTACTGCCAAGGAACGGTTTAACCTAGAAGAACGACATTTGGTGAGGCAAGTGGAATTGGTGTACTGATCATTAAATGGAACTATCATCAAGATTGGGTGAAAAAATGTTTGCTGAGATTTCCGGAAACTCATACTTTTGGGAAGCTTGGCAACCCCTTTCAATGAAAGTGATTCTCGTCAGTCTCTGCTTGGGGATTCTTCAATAGGACAAAAACCATAGTGATAGAACTTGGAACTACATTATTGTGCCAAGTTTCAAAGAGCTAGCACAAACCGTGTTTGATTTAGAGTTCCAACTACATGTATCCATATAGGAGAAATCAAAGTGAAACCTAAACATGAAAACGGTTCCTGCAAAGGAACGGTTTAACCTAGAAGAACGAAATTTGGTGAGCCAAGTGGGATTGGTGGGCTGATCATTAAATGGAATTATCAAAAAGATTGGGTGAAAAATGTTTGCTGAGATTTCAGGAAACTCTTAGTTTTTTGGAAGCTTGCCAACCCCTTTCAATTAAAGTGATACTCGTCAGTCTCTGCTTGGGGCTACTTCAATAGGACACAAACCATAGCGATAGAACTTGGAACTACATTATTGTGCCAAGTTTCAAAGAGCTAGCACAAACCCTGTTTGATTTTGAGTTCTATATAGGAGAAAACAGAGTGAAACCTAAACATGAAAACGGTTACTGCAAAGGAACGGTTTAAACTAGAAGAACGAAATTTGGTGAGCCAAGTGGGATTCGTGTACTGATCACTACCTGCAAGTATTATCATGATTGGGTGAAAAAATGTTTGCTGAGATTTAAGGAAACTCATACTTTTTGGAAGCTTGGCAACCCCTTTCAATGAAAGTGATTCTCGTCAGTCTCTGCTTGGGGCTACTTCAATAGGACACAAACCATAGCGATAGAACTTGGAACTACATTACTGTGCCAAGTTTCAAAGAGCTAGCACAAACCGTGTTTGATTTAGAGTTCCAACTACATGTATCCATATAGGAGAAAACAGAGTGAAACCTAAACATGAAAACGGTTACTGCAAAGGAACGGTTTAACCTAGAAGAACGAAATTTGGTGAGCCAAGTGGGATTGGTGGGCTGATCATTAAATGGAAGTATCATCAAGATTGGGTGAAAAAATGTTTGCTGAGATTTCAGGAAACGCAGTTTTTTTGGAAGCTTGGACACCCCTTTCAATGAAAGTGATTCTCGTCAGTCTCTGCTTGGGGCTACTTCAATAGGACACAAACCATAGCGATAGAACTTGGAAGTACATTATTGTGCCAAGTTTCAAAGAGCTAACACAAACCGTGTTTGATATCGTGTACGAACTACATGTATCCATATAGGAGAAAACAGAGTGAAACCTAAACATGAAAACATTTACTGCAAAGGAACGGTTTAACCTAGAAGAACGATATTTGGTGAGCCAAGTGGGATTGGTGGGCTGATCATTAAATGGAAGTATCATCACGATTGGGTGAAAAAATATTTGCTGAGATTTCAGGCAACTCGTAGTTTTTTGGAAGCTGGCAACCCTTTCAATGAAAGTGATTCTCATCAGTCTCTGCTTGGGGCTACTTCAATAGGACACAAACCATAGCGATAGAACTTGGAACTATATTATTGTGCCAAGTTTCAAAGACCTAGCAGAAACCGTGTTTGATTTAGAGTTCCAACTACATGTATCCATATAGGAGAAAACGGAGTGAAACCTAAACATGAATACGGATACTACAAAGGAACGGCTTAACCTAGAAGAACGAAATTTGTTGAGCCAAGCGTGGTTCATGTACTGATCTCTAACTGCAAGTATCATCAAGATAGGGTGAAAAAATGTTTGCTGAGATTTCAGGAAACTCGCAGTTTTTTGGAAGCTTGGCAACCCCTTTCAATGAAAATGATTCTCGTCAGTCTCTGCTTGGGCTTCTTCAATAGGACACAAACCATAGCGATAGAACTTGGAACTACATTATTGTGCCAAGTTTCAAAGAGCTAGCACAAATCGTGTTTGATTTAGAATTCCAACTACATGTATCCATATAGGAGAAAACAGAGTGAAACCTAAACATGAAAACGGTTACTGAAAAGGAACGGTTTAACCTAGAAGAACGAAATTTGGTGAGCCAATTGGGAATGGTGTACTGATCATGTCCTGCAAGTATCATCAAGATTGGGTGAAAAAATGTTTGCTGAGATTTCAGGAAACTCGTACTTTTGGGAAGCTTGGCAACCCCTTTCAATGAAAGTAATTCTCCTCAGTCTCTGCTTGGGGCTTCTTCAATAGGACACAAACCATACTGATAGAACTTGGAACTACATTATTGTGCCCAGTTTCAAAGAGCTAGCACAAACCGTGTTTGATTTAGAGTTCCAACTTCATGTATCCATATAGGAGAAAACAGAGTGAAACCTAAACATGAAAACGTTTACTGCAAAGGAACGGTTTAACCTAGAAGAATGAAATTTTGTGAGCCAAGTGGGATTGGTGGGCTGATCATTAAATGGAAGTTCATCAAGTTTGGGTGAAAAAATGTTTGCTGATATTTCCGGAAACTCGTACTTTTGGGAAGCTTGGCAACCCCTTTCAATGAAAGTGATTCTCGTCAGTGTCTGCTTTGGGCTACTTCAATAGGACACAAACCATAGCGATAGAACTTGGAACTACATTATTGTGCCAAGTTTCAAAGAGCTAGCACAAACCGTGTTTGATTTAGAGTTCCAAATACATGTATCCATATAGGAGAAAACAGAGTGAAACCTAAACATCAAAAAGGTTACTGCAAAGGAACAGTTTAACCTAGAAGAACGAAATTTGGTGAGCCAAGTGGGATTGGTGTACTGATCACTACCTGCAAGTATCATAAAGATTGGGTGAAAAAATATTTGCTGAGATTTCAGGCAACTCGTAGTTTTTTGGAAGCTGGCAACCCTTTCAATGAAAGTGATTCTCATCAGTCTCTGCTTGGGGCTACTTCAATAGGACACAAACCATAGCGATAGAACTTGGAACTACATTATTGTAAGAAGTTTCAAAGAGCTAGCACAAACCGTGTTTGATTTAGAGTTCCAAATACATGTATCCATATAGGAGAAAACAGAGTGAAACCTAAACATGAAAACGGTTACTGCAAAGGAACGGTTTAACCTAGAAGAACG
Organism: Urocitellus parryii; assembly: GCF_045843805.1. Lineage (NCBI taxonomy): Eukaryota > Metazoa > Chordata > Mammalia > Rodentia > Sciuridae > Urocitellus > Urocitellus parryii. The sequence continues at coordinate 25,603 of NW_027553559.1, forward strand.
AAATTTGGTGAGCCAAGTGGGATTCGTGTACTGATCACTACCTGCAAGTATTATCAAGATTGGGTGAAAAAATGTTTGCTGAGATTTAAGGAAACTCATACTTTTTGGAAGCTTGGCAACCCCTTTCAATGAAAGTGATTCTCGTCAGTCTCTGCTTGGGGCTTCTTCAATAGGACACAAACAATAGTGATAGAACTTGAAACTACATTATTCTGCCAAGTTTGAAAGAGCTAGCACAAACCGTGTTTGATTTAGAGTTCCAACTGCATGTATCCAATAGGAGAAAACAGAGTGAAACCTAAACACGAAAACGGTTACTGCAAAGGAATGGATTAACCTAGAAGAACGAAATTTGCTGAGCCAATTGGGATTGGTGTACTGATCATGACCTGTAAGTATCATCAAATTGGGTGAAAAAATGTTTGCTGAGATTTCAGGAAATTCGTGTTTTTTGGAAGCTTGGCAACCCCTTTCAATGAAAGTGATTCTCGTCAGTCTCTGCATGGGGCTACTTCAATAGGACACAATCCATAGCGATAGAACTTGGAACTACATTATTGTGCCAAGTTTCAAAGAGCTAGCACAAACCGTGTTTGATTTAGAGTTCCAACTACATGTATCCATATAGGAGAAAACAGAGTGAAACCTAAACATGAAAACTTTTACTGCAAAGGAACGGTTTAACCTAGAAGAACGAAATTTGGTAAGCCAAGCGTGATTCATATACTGATCACTAACTGCAAGCATCATCAAGATTGGGTGAAAAAATGTTTGCTGAGATTTCAGGAAACTCGTAGTTTTTTGGAAGCTTTGCAACCCTTTTCAATGAAAGTGATTCTCGTCAGTGTCTGCTTGGGGCTACTTCAATAGGACACAAACCATAGCGATAGAACTTGGAACTACATTATTGTGCCAAGTTTCAAAGAGCTAGCACAAACCGTGTTTGATTTAGAGTTCCAACTTCATGTATCCATATAGGAGAAAACAGAGTGAAACCTAAACATCCAAAAGGTTACTGCAAAGGAACAGTTTAACCTAGAAGAACGAAATTTGGTGAGCCAAGTGGGATTGGTGTACTGATCATGACCTGCAAGTATCATAAAGATTGGGTGAAAAAATATTTGCTGAGATTTCAGGAAACTCGTAGTTTTTTGGAAGCTTGGCAACCCTTTCAATGAAAGCGATTCTCGTCAGTCTCTGCTTGGGGCTACTTCAATAGGACACAAACCATAGCGATAGAACTTGGAACTACATTATTGTGCCAAGTTTCAAAGAGCTAGCACAAACCGTGTTTGATTTAGAGTTCCAACTACATGTATCCATATAGGAGAAAACAGAGTGAAACCTAAACATGAAAACGGTTACTGCAAGGGAACGGTTTAACCTAGAAGAATGAAATTCGGTGAGCCAAGTGGGATTGGTGGGCTGATCATTAAATGGAACTTCATCAAGTTTGGGTGAAAAAATGTTTGCTGATATTTCCGGAAACTCGTACTTTTGGGAAGCTTGGCAACCCCTTTCAATGAAAGTGATTCTCGTCAGTCTCTGCTTTGGGCTACTTCAATAGGACACAAACCATAGCGATAGAACTTGGAACTACCTTATTGTGCCAAGTTTCAAAGAGCTAGCACAAACCGTGTTTGATTTAGAGTTCCAACTACATGTATCCATATAGGAGAAAACAGAGTGAAACCTAAACATGAAAACGGTTACTGCAAAGGAACGGTTTAACCTAGAAGAACGAAATTTGGTGAGCCAAGTGGGATTGGTGGGCTGATCATTAAATGGAAGTATCATCAAGATTGGGTGAAAAAAATGTTTGCTGAGATTTCAGGAAACGCAGTTTTTTTGGAAGCTTGGACACCCCTTTCAATGAAAGTGATTCTCGTCAGTCTCTGCTTGGGGCTACTTCAATAGGACACAAACCATAGCGATAGAACTTGGAAGTACATTATTGTGCCAAGTTTCAAAGAGCTAACACAAACCGTGTTTGATATCGTGTACGAACTACATGTATCCATATAGGAGAAAACAGAGTGAAACCTAAACATGAAAACATTTACTGCAAAGGAACGGTTTAACCTAGAAGAACGATATTTGGTGAGCCAAGTGGGATTGGTGGGCTGATCATTAAATGGAAGTATCATCACGATTGGGTGAAAAAATATTTGCTGAGATTTCAGGCAACTCGTAGTTTTTTGGAAGCTGGCAACCCTTTCAATGAAAGTGATTCTCATCAGTCTCTGCTTGGGGCTACTTCAATAGGACACAAACCATAGCGATAGAACTTGGAACTATATTATTGTGCCAAGTTTCAAAGACCTAGCAGAAACCGTGTTTGATTTAGAGTTCCAACTACATGTATCCATATAGGAGAAAACGGAGTGAAACCTAAACATGAATACGGATACTACAAAGGAACGGCTTAACCTAGAAGAACGAAATTTGTTGAGCCAAGCGTGGTTCATGTACTGATCTCTAACTGCAAGTATCATCAAGATAGGGTGAAAAAATGTTTGCTGAGATTTCAGGAAACTCGCAGTTTTTTGGAAGCTTGGCAACCCCTTTCAATGAAAATGATTCTCGTCAGTCTCTGCTTGGGGCTTCTTCAATAGGACACAAACCATAGCGATAGAACTTGGAACTACATTATTGTGCCAAGTTTCAAAGAGCTAGCACAAATCGTGTTTGATTTAGAATTCCAACTACATGTATCCATATAGGAGAAAACAGAGTGAAACCTAAACATGAAAACGGTTACTGAAAAGGAACGGTTTAACCTAGAAGAACGAAATTTGGTGAGCCAATTGGGAATGGTGTACTGATCATGTCCTGCAAGTATCATCAAGATTGGGTGAAAAAATGTTTGCTGAGATTTCAGGAACTCGTACTTTTGGGAAGCTTGGCAACCCCTTTCAATGAAAGTAATTCTCCTCAGTCTCTGCTTGGGGCTTCTTCAATAGGACACAAACCATACTGATAGAACTTGGAACTACATTATTGTGCCCAGTTTCAAAGAGCTAGCACAAACCGTGTTTGATTTAGAGTTCCAACTTCATGTATCCATATAGGAGAAAACAGAGTGAAACCTAAACATGAAAACGTTTACTGCAAAGGAACGGTTTAACCTAGAAGAATGAAATTTGTGAGCCAAGTGGGATTGGTGGGCTGATCATTAAATGGAAGTTCATCAAGTTTGGGTGAAAAAATGTTTGCTGATATTTCCGGAAACTCGTACTTTTGGGAAGCTTGGCAACCCCTTTCAATGAAAGTGATTCTCGTCAGTGTCTGCTTTGGGCTACTTCAATAGGACACAAACCATAGCGATAGAACTTGGAACTACATTATTGTGCCAAGTTTCAAAGAGCTAGCACAAACCCTGTTTGATTTAGAGTTCCAAATACATGTATCCATATAGGAGAAAACAGAGTGAAACCTAAACATCAAAAAGGTTACTGCAAAGGAACAGTTTAACCTAGAAGAAAGAAATTTGGTGAGCCAAGTGGGATTGGTGGACTGATCACTACCTGCAAGTATCATAAAGATTGGGTGAAAAAATATTTGCTGAGATTTCAGGCAACTCGTAGTTTTTTGGAAGCTGGCAACCCTTTCAATGAAAGTGATTCTCATCAGTCTCTGCTTGGGGCTACTTCAATAGGACACAAACCATAGCGATAGAACTTGGAACTACATTATTGTAAGAAGTTTCAAAGAGCTAGCACAAACCGTGTTTTATTTAGAGTTCCAAATACATGTATCCCTATAGGAGAAAACAGAGTGAAACCTAAACATGAAAACGGTTACTGCAAAGGAACGGTTTAACCTAGAAGAACGAAATTTGGTGAGCCAAGTGGGATTCGTGTACTGATCACTACCTGCAAGTATTATCAAGATTGGGTGAAAAAATGTTTGCTGAGATTTAAGGAAACTCATACTTTTTGGAAGCTTGGCAACCCCTTTCAATGAAAGTGATTCTCGTCAGTCTCTGCTTGGGGCTTCTTCAATAGGACACAAACAATAGTGATAGAACTTGAAACTACATTATTCTGCCAAGTTTGAAAGAGCTAGCACAAACCGTGTTTGATTTAGAGTTCCAACTGCATGTATCCAATAGGAGAAAACAGAGTGAAACCTAAACACGAAAACGGTTACTGCAAAGGAATGGATTAACCTAGAAGAACGAAATTTGCTGAGCCAATTGGGATTGGTGTACTGATCATGACCTGTAAGTATCATCAAATTGGGTGAAAAAATGTTTGCTGAGATTTCAGGAAATTCGTGTTTTTTGGAAGCTTGGCAACCCCTTTCAATGAAAGTGATTCTCGTCAGTCTCTGCATGGGACTACTTAAATAGGACACAATCCATAGCGATAGAACTTGGAACTACATTATTGTGCCAAGTTTCAAAGAGCTAGCACAAACCGTGTTTGATTTAGAGTTCCAACTACATGTATCCATATAGGAGAAAACAGAGTGAAACCTAAACATGAAAACTTTTACTGCAAAGGAACGGTTTAACCTAGAAGAACGAAATTTGGTAAGCCAAGCGTGATTCATATACTGATCACTAACTGCAAGCATCATCAAGATTGGGTGAAAAAATGTTTGCTGAGATTTCAGGAAACTCGTAGTTTTTGGAAGCTTTGCAACCCTTTTCAATGAAAGTGATTCTCGTCAGTGTCTGCTTGGGGCTACTTCAATAGGACACAAACCATAGCGATAGAACTTGGAACTACATTATTGTGCCAAGTTTCAAAGAGCTAGCACAAACCGTGTTTGATTTAGAGTTCCAACTTCATGTATCCATATAGGAGAAAACAGAGTGAAACCTAAACATCCAAAAGGTTACTGCAAAGGAACAGTTTAACCTAGAAGAACGAAATTTGGTGAGCCAAGTGGGATTGGTGTACTGATCATGACCTGCAAGTATCATAAAGATTGGGTGAAAAAATATTTGCTGAGATTTCAGGAAACTCGTAGTTTTTTGGAAGCTTGGCAACCCTTTCAATGAAAGCGATTCTCGTCAGTCTCTGCTTGGGGCTACTTCAATAGGACACAAACCATAGCGATAGAACTTGGAACTACATTATTGTGCCAAGTTTCAAAGAGCTAGCACAAACCGTGTTTGATTTAGAGTTCCAACTACATGTATCCATATAGGAGAAAACAGAGTGAAACCTAAACATGAAAACGGTTACTGCAAGGGAACGGTTTAACCTAGAAGAACGAAATTTGGTGAGCCAAGTGGGATTGGTGGGCTGATCATTAAATGGAAGTACCATCAAGATTGGGTGAAAAAATGTTTGCTGAGATTTCAGGAAACGCAGTTTTTTTGGAAGCTTGGACACCCCTTTCAATGAAAGTGATTCTCGTCAGTCTCTGCTTGGGGCTACTTCAATAGGACACAAACCATAGCGATAGAACTTGGAACTACATTATTGTGCCAAGTTTCAAAGAGCTAGCACAAACCGTGTTTGATATCGTGTACGAACTACATGTATCCATATAGGAGAAAACAGAGTGAAACCTAAACATGAAAACATTTACTGCAAAGGAACGGTTTAACCTAGAAGAACGATATTTGGTGAGCCAAGTGGGATTGGTGGGCTGATCATTAAATGGAAGTATCATCACGATTGGGTGAAAAAATGTTTGCTGAGATTTCCGGAAACTCGTACTTTTTGGAAGCTTGGCAACCCCTTTCAATGAAAGTGATTCTCGTCAGTCTCTGCTTTGGGCTATTTCAATAGGACACAAACCATGGCGATAGAACTTGGAACTACATTATTGTGCCAAGTTTCAAAGAGCTAGCACAAACCATGTTTGATTTAGAGTTCCAAATACATGTATCCATATAGGAGAAAACAGAGTGAAACCTAAACATCAAAAAGGTTACTGCAAAGGAACAGTTTAACCTAGAAGAACGAAATTTGGTGAGCCAAGTGGGATTGGTGTACTGATCACTACCTGCAAGTATCATAAAGATTGGGTGAAAAAATATTTGCTGAGATTTCAGGAAACTCGTAGTTTTTTGGAAGGTGGCAACCCTTTCAATGAAAGTGATTCTCGTCAGTTTCTGCTTGGGGCTACTTCAATAGGACACAAACCATAGCGATAGAACTTGGAACTACATTATTGTGCCAAGTTTCAAAGAGCTAGCACAAACCGTGTTTTTTTTACAGTTCCAACTACATGTATCCATATAGGAGAAAACAGAGTGAAACCTAAACTTGAAGGCGGTTACTGCAAAGGAACTGTTTAACCTAGAAGAACGAAATTTGGTGAGCCAAGTGGAATTGGTGTACTGATCATTAAATGGAAGTATCATCAAGAATGGGTGAAAAAATGTTTGCTGAGATTTTCAGAAACTCGTACTTTTTGGAAGCTTGGCAACCCCTTTCAATGAGTGATTCTCGTCAGTCTCTGCATGGGGCTACTTCAATAGGACACAATCCATAGCGATAGAACTTGGAACTACATTATTGTGCCAAGTTTCAAAGAGCTAGCACAAACCGTGTTTGATTTAGAGTTCCAACTACATGTATCCATATAGGAGAAAACAGAGTGAAACCTAAACATGAAAACGGTTACTGCAAAGGAACGGTTTAACCTAGAAGAACGAAATTTGGTAAGCCAAGCGTGATTCATGTACTGATCACTAACTGCAAGCATCATCAAGATTGGGTGAAAAAATGTTTGCTGAGATTTCAGGAAACTCGTAGTTTTTTGGAAGCTTGGCAACCCCTTTCAATGAAAGTGATTCTCGTCAGTCTCTGCTTGGGGCTACTTCAATAGGACACAAACCATAGCGATAGAACTTGGAACTACATTATTGTGCCAAGTTTCAAAGAGCTAGCACAAACCGTGTTTGATTTAGAGTTCCAACTTCATGTATCCATATAGGAGAAAACAGAGTGAAACCTAAACATGAAAACGTTTACTGCAAAGGAACGGTTTAACCTAGAAGAATGAAATTTGGTGAGCCAAGTGGGATTGGTGGGCTGATCATTAAATGGATGTTCATCAAGATTGGGTGAAAAAATGTTTTCTGATATTTCCGGAAACTCGTACTTTTGGGAAGCTTGGCAACCCCTTTCAATGAAAGTGATTCTCATCAGTCTGTGCTTTGGGCTACTTCGATAGGACACAAACCATAGTGATAGAACTTGGAACTACATTATTTTGCCAAGTTTCAAAGAGCTAGCACAAACCGTGTTTGATTTAGAGTTCCAACTACATGTATCCATATAGGAGAAAACAGAGGGAAATCTAACATGAAAAAGGTTACTGCAAAGGAACAGTTTAACCTAGAAGAGCGAAATTTGGTGAGCCAAGTGGGATTGGTGTACTGATCATGACCTGCAAGTATCATAAAGATTGGGTGAAAAAATGTTTGCTGAGATTTCAGGAAACTCGTAGTTTTTTGGAAGCTTGGCAACCCTTTCAATGAAAGTGATTCTCCTCAGTCTCTGCTTGGGGCTACTTCAATAGGACACAAACCATAGCGATAGAACTTGGAACTACATTATTGTGTAAAGTTTCAAAGAGCTAGCACAAACCGTGTTTGATTTAGAGTTCCAACTACATGTATCCATATAGGAGATAACAGAGTGAAACCTAAACATGAAAACGGTTACTGCAAAGGAACGGTTTAACCGAGAAGAACGAAATTTGGTGAGCCAAGCGTAATTCATGTACTGATCACTAACTGCAAGTATCATCAATATTGGGTGAAAAAATATTTGCTGAGATTTCAGGAAACTCGTACTTTTTGGAAGCTTGGCAGCCCCTTTCAATGAAAGTGATTCTCGTCAGTCTCTGCTTGGGGCTTCTTCAATTGGACACAAAACATAGCGATAGAACTTGGAACTACATTATTGTGCCAAGTTTCAAAGAGCTAGCACAAACCGTGTTTGATTTAGAGTTCCAACTACATGTATACATATAGGAGAAAACAGAGTGAAACCTAAACATGAAAACGGTTAGTGAAAAGGAACGGTTTAACCTACAAGAACGAAATTTGGTGAGCCAATTGGGATTGGTGTACTGATCATGACCTGCAAGTATCATCAAGATTGGGTGAAAAAATGTTTGCTGAGATTTCAGGAAACTCGTAGTTTTTGGAAGCTTGGCAACCCCTTTCAATGAAAGTGATTCTCGTCAGTCTCTGCTTGGGGCTACTTCAATAGGACACAAACCATAGCGATAGAACTTGGAACCACATTATTGTGCCAAGTTTCAAAGAGCTAGCACACACCGTGTTTGATATCGTGTACGAAATACATGTATCCATATAGGAGAAAACAGAGTGAAACCTGAACATGAAAACGTTTACTGCAAAGGAACGGTTTTCTCCTAGAAGAACGAAATTTTGGTGAGCCAAGTGGGATTCGTGTACTGATCACTACCTGCAAGTATCATCAAGATTGGGTGAAAAAATATTTGCTGAGATTTCAGGAAACTCGTAGTTTTTTGGAAGCTTGGCAACCCCTTTCAATGACATGATTCTCATCAGTCTCTGCTTGGGGCTACTTCAATAGGACACAAACCATAGCGATAGAACTTGGAACCTCATTATTGTGCCAAGTTTCAAAGAGCTAGCACAAACCGTGTTTGATTTAGAGTTCCAACTACATGTATCCATATAGGAGAAAACAGAGTGAAACCAAAACATGAAAACGGTTACTGCAAAGGAACGGTTTACCTAGAAGAACGAAATTTGGTGAGCCAAGCGTGATTCATGTACTGATCACTAACTGCAAGTGTCATCAAGATTGGGTGAAAAAAATGTTTGCTGAGAGTTCAGGAAACTCGTTGTTTTTTGGAAGCTTGGCAACCCCTTTCACTTAAAGTGATTCTCGTCAGTCTCTGCTTGGGTCTTCTTCAATAGGACACAAACCATAGCGATAGAACTTGGAACTACATTATTGTGCCAAGTTTCAAAGAGCTAGCACAAACCGTGTTTGATTTAGAGTTCCAACTACATGTATCCATATAGGAGAAAACAAAGTGAAACGTAAACATGAAAACGTTTACTGCAAAGGAATGGTTTAACCTAGAAGAACGAAATTTGGTGAGCCAAGTGGGATTGGTGGGCTGATCATTAAATGGAAGTATCATCAAGATTGGGTGAAAAAATGTTTGCTGAGATTTCCGGAAACTCGTACTTTTTGGAAGCTTGACAACCCCTTTCAATTGAAGCGATTCTCGTCAGTCTCTGCTTGGGGCTACTTCAATAGGACACAAACCATAGCGATAGAACTTGGAACTACATTATTGTGCCTAGTTTCAAAGAGCTAGCACAAACCGTGTTTGATTTAGAGTTCCAACTACATGTATCCATATAGGAGAAAACAGAGTGAAACCTAAACATGAAAACGGTTACTGCAAAGGAACGGTTAAACCTAGAAGAACGAAATTTGGTGAGCCAACTGAGATTGGTGTACTGATCATTAAATGGAAGTATCATCAAGATTGGGTGAAAAAATGTTTGCTAAGAATTCAGGAAATTCGTAGTTTTTTGGCAGCTTAGCAACCCCTTTCAATGAAAGTGATTCTCGTCAGTCTCTGCTTGGGGCTACTTCCATAGGACACAAACCATAGCGATAGAACTTGGAAGTACATTATTGTGCCAAGTTTCAAAGAGCTAGCACAAACCGTGTTTGATTTAGAGTTCCAAAACATGTATCCATATAGAAGAAAACAGAGTGAAACCTAAACATGAAAACGGATACTGCAAAGGAACGGTTTCACCTAGATGAACGAAATTTGGTGAACCAAGTGGGATAGGTGTATTGATCATTACCTGCAAGTATCATCAAGATTGGGTGAAAAAATATTTGCTGAGATTTCAGGAAACTCGTAGTTTTTTGGAAGCTTGGCAACCCCTTTCAATGAAAGTGATTCTCGTCATTCTCTGCTTGGGGCTACTTAAATAGGACACAAACCATAGCGATAGAACTTGGAAGTTCATTATTGTGCCAAGTTTCAAAGAGCTAGCACAAACCGTGTTTGATTTAGAGTTCCAACTACATGTATCCATATAGGAGAAAACAGAATGAAACCTAAACATGAAAACGGTTACTTCAAAGGAACGGTTTCACCTAGATGAATGAATTTTGGTGAGCCAAGTGGGATTGGTGTACTGATCATTACCTGCAAGTATGATCAAGATTGGGTGAGAAAATATTTGCTTAGATTTCAGGAAACTCGTAGTTTTTTATAGGCTTGGCAACCCCTTTCAATGAAAATGATTCTCGTTAGTCTTTGCTTGGTGCTACTTCAATAGGACACAAACCATAGCGAAAGAACTTGGAAGTATATTATTGTGCCAAGTTTCAAAGAGCTAGCACAAACCCTGTTTGATTTAGAGTTCCAACTACATGTATCCATATAGGAGAAAACAGAGTGAAACCTAAACATGAAAACGGATACTGCAAAGGAACGCTTTAACATAGAAGAACGAAATTTGGTGAGCCAAGTGTGATTGGTGGGCTAATCATTAAATGGAAGTATCATCAAGATTGGGTGAAAAAATGTTTGCTGAGAATTCAGGAAACTCGCAGTTTTTTGGAAGCTTGGCAACCACATTCAATGAAAGTGATTCTCGTCAGTCTCTGCTTGGGGCTACTTCAATAGGACACAAACCATAGCGATAGAACTTGGAACTACATTATTGTGCCAAGTTTCAAAGAGCTATCACAAACGGTGTTTG